>NC_143260.1:77474393-77777423 GCF_984573655.1 Nuphar pumila | reverse complement strand
CTATATTGTCCCGGTCTTCACGTTGCTGGGATGTCTCACTGAACCATAGTTCGGGAGAGAGCCTCACAACTGGACCACTTATTTGGGTTTGCGCCCCCCTACCACGTACCTAAGGGCCATAGTCTGAGGTATATCGGTAGGTGCTCAAGGATGTTGGGAAACCATTACCTTAGAACCGGAGAATTATCTTTTATGCCACGTACTTCGAGCTTCGGCTTGAGTATATCGGCATACCTTGATTGGAATCAGATGATATGAACTATAGAGTTAGGATTAAGGTCCTATAAGCCATTTCAAATATCGCATTTAGAGTCAGCTTTTAGAGAGTGTTGTGTGCGCATCCTTGTTTGTGCAGCTATGATTATGCGATGTTTTCCTTGTGTTCTTCTATATATATCGAACCTCTTTCAAAACTCTGGGTGTACTCTTCAAAACTTCCTCTATTTTCAAAAACCCCGAGTGTATATTTTCTCCTTTACCTACGTTCTTTTCTCTTTTGTGTCAATCTTTCTTTAAAAACCCTGGAAATTCTTTCTTTAAAAATCTCTTGATCTTCTTACAAAATGTCCAGGAAATTATGTCTGTCCCTCCTCTCATCAAAAGTCTATCCGTAAGTCCTGCATTCTATCTGACTCTTTTCCTCTCTTGCCTCAGTATCATTCCGATGGCATCTGAATCTCCCGATGCTATCTTTCCTTGGGATCATGTCTTTTATCAAATAAGGGATGGAACCCCAGATCATCGGGTCATCCAGTCTCGTACCTTCTTCCCTCGGTGGTACTATTCTTGGTTCACCGCCTTCTCGCGTATGTTCCCAGACCACTTGGATGATTGTGGATCGGAGATGGCATCGACAGTTGGCAAGCGAACCATCAACGGCAGTCTGATTCAAGCTATGGCAGAGCGGTGGAATCCGCGTACCTGCACATTCTGGTTTCCATGGGGAGAGATGAGTCTGCTAATAGACGAGTTCAGTGACATCATGGGATTGCCAGAACCAACTGGTCAGCCAGATGATCCAGTCGAACAACAGTTCTTGATCAATGTCAAAGGGGTAGATGTTCGAGAAGCATTGGCCAGAGCTACATGGAGCAGTTCCTGGCCTCTCACAGAGATCAACGGAAGTCAGTTCATCGATCTGTTCGAACTCTATCACAAGTATGGGGCCTACGAAGAAGTTGATACCTTATCTCGAGCAGCGAAAGAAAGAATTCAACATGCCATGGTCCTATGCACAGTGGGGCTGACGTTCTTTCAGGATGGTCAGAATTTCATCGATGTCAGAGTCGCCCAACTTTTTCGAAGATGGGAAAGCAAGCAGACCCGTCAGCTTTCAGTATCCATGGCAGCTCTAGCCTTTCTCTATAGAGGTTTAGCTCGTTTCGCCCTCGAAGAAACCATTTTGGTAGAAGGATGCACGTATGCCTTACAGTCGTGGTTCCTGCGACATGTGCCGTCAAAAGCCAGTTCTTTCAGATTTAGCAGCAAGCAGCCGAAGTCAGCCATTCAGTGCCGAGCTTTGATAGAGAAACTGCATCAGGAGGAAATCGTTTGGGACTTCTTCGACAGAAGAGAGACTGTTCATCGATACACCTATACTCGTGACAAGCGCTACAGATTGCTCGGCCCTTTCTTCTGCGTAGACTATCAGCCGGAGAGGTGTCTTCGACAGTTCTCGCAGGGGCAGATTCGTGTCAATACCCGCTTCCCGACAGGCCGCATGCCAGAGTTCGATCTACGGTCGGATCAGTGGTCTGGAGCATACCATGTCGCCAAATACACTTGGGACTCCTTTATTCCTTTGTCTATATTTCCCGGTCCTAATGTATCATCAGAGTATCGAGAATGGTGGCAAACTGCCTGCCCACCTTCTCTTTGTATTTAAATTTTGTCATTAATGAAAATGCAAACTTTTGTTCTGATAAAAAGCTTTTTATGGCCAAATCTTATTTTTGTTTCATGTAGTTACGAACTCATCCCCAGTGATGAGACCCATTTTTTTTCCTTCTTCGATTATCTCTCGTCATGATGGACGACCTCGCCTAAGTCATAAGGCGCATTTTGTTGCCACAAAAGGTGACACAATCATTGCAAAAATTTGTGATGACCCAATCCCTGGTGATGGGATAAATTACCTAAAAATGTCTATCAATTTCTTCCTTCATGTCTTTTTTCCTCAAAAAAATCGCATTTTCAAACCCTAACCATTCCTTTCACATTCACAGGAAATCACTGGCATTGGCTAAATGGTTGTAACAAGGGCAGGAAAAGAAACAGTTCCTCAACACAGCGACAGTGAGGCCGAAGGGATGGATTCTCCCAAATCAGTCAGGGGACAGAACCCAGCAGATGATATAGATCCTGCCATATATAATATGTTTAAAAGAATGATGACCAAAATGATGACAGAACAGGCGGAGGCCAGTCAGAAAGGGGTCGCTCCAAATAGCAAACCAAAGAAAAAGGCTGTAAAGAAACCAGTTAAAATTGTCAGAAAAAAAGTACAGCCCGACACCACTTCTGAAGAAACAGAATCAGCTGAAGAATTGGAAGAGGAAGAGCAGTATGTTTATCATCAGAATCCTCCACCGCAGTTTGTAAAGACCACTACAGAGCCCGAATCAATCAACAAGCCCGTTTCGACTAATGACCTGATGCAAGAGCAGATGAAAGAAATGAATTGGGCCATCAAAGATATCCAGGCCAAGAGCAAGGGAAAACAAACCTATTCTGGTGAAGATTTTTATAATGGCCTGGACGGGGATGACAATCTCGAGAATCTCCCTCAGAAGTTCCTTAAATTTGATGGAACCAGCAACCCCAAGGCTCATTTGGCCACCTTTTATGCCGAATGCGGCCGTTTCAGGAAAGACAATCGAGCGTTATTCATTTGCTTTCCTCGCAGCTTAGAAGGGGTAGCAGCTGTAAACACCCCAAATTTTCACTCACCTCCAGCATTTCCACCAAACACCAACATCCAGCCTCTGAAATCGCTGGAGGGCAAAATGGTCATTTTCTGAGCCCGGACCTTGCAAAAGTCTAAATTTCATCTGAAACTCTCAAAATTTCTCTAATTTTAACTCAGATGTTCAAAAATTTATTCCTGACAGGAGACAGACAGCTCCAAGTCTTGATTCAAGATTGCATTTCATAAGACATGACATTGCATATCATTGCATGAGCATTTCAAATCACTGCACTGCACAACATGTCATTTCGAGGTCCAGAACTCTCGATTTCAAAAATTTTCAATTCAGATTAGAATTTCAACTCTTTTCAAAATTGATTTCAAAACCCTGGGTCTTCAAAATTATCAATTCTTCCCATTTTACCCCCAGGACTCTAAATTTCAAAATATTTTCTCAGGAAAACGATCTGGATAGTTTTTAATGTGGATTTTAGTCACTTCACCTCAGATTTTGCCGTTTTTGACAAATTTCAAATATCTTCCTTTTACAAAATCGCCCTACAAGGGCCAACTCTTTCCAAAATTCCTGTTTTGCCCATTAGTCCAGATTTTATGAAAATTCCAAAAAGAAGTTGTTATTTTATCCTTATTTCAATAAAGAAGCAATGTGGGACCCACACTGAGGTGGTGTCACACAAGCTTTTCTTTTGAAAAATTTGAATTTTGAAAAAAACCCAAAAATATAGGAGCCTTGTCCCCTGGATTGGTGCCACTTGTCATTTCTCTCTCCTCCCATTTCCATGCCAAGTGTCAGTGTGGGGCTACCTTAAGAAGCCGCCACATGTCATCCCATTTTATCTGCCATGTGTCACCCTATCCATCCTGCACCATGTGTCATTCAAAGACTACCAGGAGATGCCAAGTGTCATAGGTTGTCCTGTCTAGAAAAAGTGGAGTTTGTCTCCTCTGAGGTGGTGCCACTTGAAGTGTGTCTCCTGCAGGGGACACGTGTCAACCCCTCCTTCCTTCTAGAAAAGTAGCCTCACACATGTCTCTTCCTACTTTTCTCAGAAAAGTAGGAGACATGTGTCACTCCTAAATTCCTACAGAAAAGGTAGGCTTGTCTCCTCTGAGGTGGCGCCATCTGGAGTGTCTCCTGCAGAGGACACATGGCAAGCTCTCATTTCCTCAGAAAAAGCAAGTGCCATGTGTCATTTTCTGCTTTCTTCAGAAAAGCTAGAATTCAAATATTCAAAAATCCCCATAGGTGGCGAAAATCAAGAACTCCTACCTTTTTCATCCTGTCTGAGATGGCGCCACATGGCTTGGCCCACCTTCTCTCCCCTCTGCCACGTGTGATTCTCTGCTTCTTTCAGAAAAAGTAGAGGACACATGTCCTCTCCCTACTTTTTTCAGAAAAGTAGGAGACACATGTCACTGCCCTCTTTTTCCTCCCTCTTGCCACATGGCATTGTAGGAGCCACCCTGAGGTGGCACCACATGTCCATCCTCCATTCCTCCAGGGCCAACCTCCATTTGAAATTCGAATTCCCCTCTGAGGTGGCGCCATCTGAAGAACCACACCAGCAGGCTGACACTTGGAACCATCCTGGACTGCCATATGTCCAGATCTCCTTTCACAAGAAAAAGCAAAATTCAAATTCCTCTGAGGTGGCACCTTCTGAGCCCACTGCTCTGACCTTCTGACATGTGTCAAACACCTTTTGAGGTGGCACTATTCCAGGACTCCACTTGGCTCCATTTTTATTTTTTATTTTATTTTTAATAAAGGTAGCCCACCAAGAGGTGGCGCCACCTGAAGACTCCCTACAAAAAGTGAATTTGAAATTCAAACCCCAAGAGAGCACCCTCTGAGGTGGCGCCTCCTGGGAGTTCCCTGCAGAGAGAATCAAGCAAACTTTTGAAAAATTCCAAATTCCCCCTGCTGAGGTGTCTCACCCACAAAATTTCCATTTTTATTTTTCTAAAAAAAATCAAAATAGCCTTTTGAGGTGGCGCCACCTGAGGGCTCCCTGCAGAAGACAAATTCGAATTTCAAACCCCTCAGATGGCACCCTCTGAGATGGCGCCACATGGAGGGCTCAGATCGATCCTGTTTGAATTTCAAATTTTTTCCAGAAAATTTATAAAAACAAGGGATCACGCCCAGCCTGGAGGAGATCATTTTTTTTAGCTCTGGTGGACTTGGAAAATCCGACCTAGCCTTCCTAGAATCAGATTTTGAATTGTGGAAATCGTGCCCCCTTTGGCGCATTGAAGGTGGTGGAGTAGAGCTCGTGCTGTGGCCAATTCAATTCCAACAGAGGTCGATTTTTGTGAACCATCTGAAGCCCGGAGCGAAGAACGAAGGAAGCTCGTGATAGCTGCCCCTTTCAAGAGCTCCTACGCTGCGTAACGAAACAAGGTGCACTTCTTTTCCCATTGATTGGATTCCATAATTCGAATCGGGAGTCGTTTGAAGAAAGAGCTCATCCGAGGGATGGATTGAGCTATTCTCATAAAACGACATACATAAAAATGTTTCATTATGCTTCCTTGATGATTTTTAACATGCATGTAGCTAGCTAGATTTAATTTGCATTTTATTTCATTCATTTAGTACATTTCATGAATTAATTAGGATTAATTTAGCCTTTATTTCAATTCTGCTTATTTTCAGTAGGTCTCTGTTTTTGTCAGTCAGTCCACACGTCATTTCATGCATTTTTTTTTTATTAAAAATCCCCACAAAATCACGAAATGCGCCCTTAGGTGTCCCTGAAATTTTGCCAAAAATTCGGAGGCATTTGAATTTGTTTACTGCGGTAAACATTCAAAATGGCAAGTCGGGTTTTTTTACCCGGGATGCATTTTGAAAATCATTTGCCGACTTGTAAAATCGATATATCCCTCATGGAAGATCCGATTTTCGATCCGAAAAATTTTATGAACTCGGGAGAATGTCTAGTTTTTAATATGATTGTTTCAGATTTTTCTGATTTTTTTTTTATCTGACAAAAATCCGAGAGTTCGGGACACATGTCAGAGCCTAATTTGGGCCTCTGAGATCTTGGATCGACTTAGGGCTGTGGTTTATCTTTGTGTGTTGCTCCAAATCCAAACTGTAAAAAGTGAAAGTTGTGTCCGAGATGTCCTCTGTTTGCATCTGAAAGCCTGTAATTTTTAGAATAGTGTTGATACCTGCTTTGGATTTTTTTTCGTCAGTCCTCTATTTTGCTACATTTGTCTGTTCTGTTATTTTAGGCAGGAATAGTTATAATTTTCTCTGTATTTATGTTGATCAAATGCCAAAGTCAGCAACATGAAAGTTGTTCATGTAGGTGTCGTGCATAGATCTGATTAATTTAATAAATTTCCATGGCTGTTTTATATTTGTTTGGCATTTTTCATCAGATTAGGGTGATTTTTACCTCTGTCAGAACTAAATCTCTGTTATTGAACTCACCATGGCTCAAATCCCGAGACTATAAAAACCAAAAATGTTCCATTTCGGGTCTTTTAGCAGTCTGCAAAATATCAGAAGTTTCCATGGTGTAAATCTTGCATTATCATATTAGGCATTGCATTTGGTTCGGATCCATAGGCAAAATCCATCATTTTTAGGACTTTCCTTGAATTTTAGCATTTAAATCATATCATTTCGTGATTTTTAGCATTCTAGATTGTTTATCAGAGTGTTTAGATGCTTCATACCGAATTTGGTACAATTTGGAATCCATTTGAGGTTCGGATCATCCATAATACCAAAACAGGGTCCCGCAGGACCCGGATCCAAGCGAAAAACAAGCGAAAATCGTTATTTTTGATAAATTGCAAAATACCAAATTCTGATTTTACAGTCTTAATGTGTTTATCAGCATGTCATCATGTCTCTTACTGCATTTTTTCATCATTTGATTCAATTTGAACTTCAAAATCTCAATTTTACCAAGTTTTCCTTCAAAAAACCCTGATTTTAAAGGTATAACTTTATAATTAGGGGTATTTTGGTCATTTTGACCACCAATTCCGAATTTCAAACTGTTTTCCACTGAATTCACTGCATTTACATCATTTCAAAACATCAAGGAAGCATGAGAATAGGGTTTATATCCAATTAAATCCAATAATTTCATAATATTATTGGAAAATCTTGGAAAAACCCACATATTTGAGCTAACTTTATTTCAAGCTTGGCAGGGACATTCCAAAGAAGGAGCTGAAGTCTGCAAATTTCCTTTTATTTCATTTACTTAGTTATGTAATAATGTAAATTTTGGAATAAGAGATTTAATTTCCTGCTTAGACTAGGATGCATATCATATAACTTGAATTTATGCAATATCTTGTTTCTATGATTCATGCATTTTATTTCAAAAGCACTATGGATGTTCACGAATGGCACATGCACCAACTCTTAGGGAGTTGACGGACTCGGTGGGATCCATATTTACGGCCCTAGTCGGAATATGGACGAGACCCAGATCCGTCATCTTTCTACTAGTCACATTGAGCCTACACTCTTAGGCTATCTTAAAATGCACATCATATTTCCAAAGTTTTCAAAATCATGTGCATCAAATCAACTAAGTTCTGAACATATTCATGGCCACAGTCAGGATATGTGAAGGATTTATCTTGACTCAATGCATATTTTTCCAACAAATCTCTTAGAAAATCTTTTCAAAGTGCATTCATTCACTCATGTCATTTGCATCATGAAATCATTGATTTTCTCAAGATTTTCTCAAGAAAACTTCATTCTCAAGAAATCGATTTCTCAAGAAATTCTAAGGATTTTTCAAAATCGGTTTTCCAAAGACAAGTTTCTCCACAGTTTTCCCTGGAAAATGATATTTTCTTAAGAGATTCAAAAGAGTTTTCCAATCTTTCTCCAAGATCCAAAATCGATTTTCAAGTATTTCAAAAGGGTAAAATTCCCAGGATTTCAACTTCCCAGGTTTTTGAATTTCCTTCTCCAATGAGTTTTCCTATAAATCCTCCATCATTTTCCTAAGAAAACTCTCAAAGTCCAAGTTTTCCTAAGAAGTGTTTCCCTTTTCAAAAGGTTCATCTTTTCTCAAGAATCACTTCCATTTTCCCAAGATTTTCAACTATTTCTGATTTTTCCCACATCTTTATAAGCTTTCTCATGTTTTCAAAATCCCTTTTTTATCTGAGTTTCTTGAGAAATTGACTTTTTTTCTGAGGGATTCTTCCCAACTCCAAATGTTTTTCTAAGCATACATCATGTTTTCCAACTGGCATTTTTCAAAATCTCATAGCACATGCCTGAATTCTCTGTGCATTTAGGATAGAACATAACTTTGATAATTTCGCTAAGTCAAGCATAGTTTTGGTCCTTGGTTCGATTACCCCTGTTAAAGGCGGCAGGAACGGTCGAACCTCGTACCGACAGGTCGAGCCCCATCCCATGGATTTTCTCACAATTTTCAAAAACGGAGGCGAGTATTTCAAAACAATTTCCAAAATCCGGTCAAAGTCTGAAGCGCGAAAGCGTTTCCCCTCTCTCTCTTCCGCAAGGAAGGGAAGACGGGGGAAAAATTTTGCGACGACGACAGCAGCCAGGTGGTATGCAGACCACATTAATTCTATCGAACTAAGAGAGTTCGATAAAGTTGTGAATTTGTTCATAGAGCGCTTCATGTTCAATGTTGAAGCCTCACCAACCCTCAATCATCTGTATAATTTAAAACAGATGGAGAATGAGAAAGCCAGCGAATTCATCCACAGGTGGAGAAGCACCTGTAACAGAATGAAGGTTCCCATCCCAGAGGATCACGCTCTGCAGATTATTCTGAATAATTTTGCCCAGCCTCTGAGGAACCTCATTTCCACTTCGCCCGCCAAATCATTCATCGAGCTAATTGAGAGAGCCGAATGGCTCGAGACTGGCCTAGACAATGGTCTGTACGAAGGATATCCTTTTGTCAGAGGAAATCCTGACCAAAAGAAAAAGGCGCACGTCACCTATGCCGCAGAATTGACAAATCAGGGCAGCAGCAGTTCCGGCAGAAAGAAGAACAAGAAGAGCCGCAGCAAGAACTCAGGGCATCCCAGGGCCGAAAGAACAAACTCTGCCGCCCAGAAGGGAAAATTTGTTAAGCCACAGCCCGTCCAACCAGCGCCCCAGCCAGAAGCAAAGCAGCCAGAAAAGCCGAAGCACGAAGGTTGGAGTTATGATCGGGAATTTTCAGCCTTAGAGCAGTCCCGCGAAGACATCTTAGAATATATGATGTCGAAAGGAATGATCAAACTTCCCAAGGTGGAAGATCCTCCCGTCGCTATGGGTAAATGGACTGATAAATTCTGCAAGTTCCATCGAACTGTCGGACACGACACCGAACATTGTTTTGTCCTAAAAAACATCATTCAGGATTGTATTGACAAGAACATGCTGATTAAGGACGAGGATGAGCAACAACCAGAAATCTTGTCCAAGCCATTTCCTAAACATTCAGCTTCGGTCATCACGGAGCAGGCATTCTCTCTCCAAGGCAGTATCCAGCCATGTTCTAGTTGGGACATTCAGGATCAGCATCAGGTCCTCGTCCTCCGTCAAGCGCAGTCTTCTGCCAAGAGGGTGGGAATTACTGCATTCTCCAGCAGTAAGAAACCAGGCCAGAAGCCAACAAAGGCAACGACAGAAATTGACAAGATGGTCCCCAGAATCCCGAAGCGCTTTATCAAGGCAGCTTCAAAGAAAGAAGAAGCTTTAGGGACAGTTCAGAAACCAATCACTGCTTTGTCCAACATTTCCATCCTGGACCTGACCCACGCTTCCCCAGAACACCAGCAAGTGCTAGAAGATCTGCTCAGAAAGATCAAAGTCAAGCCTAGCACGACTCCACAAGACATGGCTCAAATCGTCAATCAGGCCATGACGAATGCACCAATCACCTTTTCTGATGAGGATTTGCCAAAACCTCACTCTTTTTATAACAACGAACTTTACATTGTAGTGCGAACCAAGGGCATGACAGTCCCTCATCTGCTCGTCGATGGAGGCAGCAGCCTCAATATCTGTCCTGAGATGACAACCAAGGCTTTGGGATTAAAAGAAGATGAATATACCCCGGATCCGATCACGATCTATGGTTTTGACAACCACGGGCAGACAGCCAAGGGGAAGATATTTCTCGAAATTTTTATTAACTATTCAGTGCATACGGTCCTGTTCTATGTGGTCAATGTGCCGCCTATATACAATCTACTCCTCGGGCGCACTTGGATTCACAATGCCAATGCTGTCCCATCAACCTTGCACCAATGCATCAAATGGTCGAAGGGAGGCATGATCACCACGATCCTAGGAGAGGATCTGGAAGAACGACTCCCGCAACCAATGATTCCCCATCCTACTTTCACTGCCGACATCCCGAGCATCCGGGAAGCCGAAGAAATTGATCTGAGTGAAAGTCTGGATATGCTAAATTTGAAAGAAGTCCAGCCAACAGAAAATGTCACCGCAGTAGTTCAGTGGCAGGGACCTCGCTTCTTCAAGCTAGGAGGACGCCTCGATTGCACTTCATTCAAAGATCACCCACTTTTTCCTCAGTTCTCAAAAACAAGGAAAGGATTTGATCTTCTAATGAAACACGGTTACCAACCCTTCAGGGGTTTGGAAAAAAATGAAGACGGCATTCTGGAGACGATCGTCCCCGATCATCATGTCACCGGTACCGGCTTGGGTTTTACGGGTCAGTCATCCGGCAGAAAGACCACCTTCGTCAAGGGAGCCCAGTAAAGAAGACAATGCCAGTGTTTTCTGTTTTCCTTTCTTTTTGTCATCTTGTAAGGGCAAGATCCGCCCAGTTTCTTTCTTTCCTTCAGACAATCACTTGTAAATATCAAAGTTTACTTGATCAATGAAAAGTTTGTTTTCTATGTTCATCTTGGTGTACACAAATTCTCTTGTCTATGTTGTCATTTTTTGTTTCTGTACAAAAGGCTATTTTTCGAACGTTTTACCCTTTTTTCTCAAAAACCTCCTTTTCACTTTTCAGATTGCCGGAATCATGGCTCCTAAATCGCTCAAAAAGCTCGTCATCAATACCAACTTTTGTCAAAATAAACCGGCCAGAATCTGCAAAACAGAGGCAGAGGCAGAAGTCAGCAAAGTGACAGAGCAGGTCGAAGAGTTGGCAGAATTCGACTCAACAATTCAAGATCTGCCAGAATTTGCCAGCATTTAGAAGCAAGATGAATCATCGCCATTGGTTCAAGATCCAACGGAGGATGTCAACATCGGTTCGGAAGACGATCCAAGAATCCTCAAAATTGGTTCAAGTCTAACTTTAGATGAGAAGGAAAAGCTCATCTACTTCCTCAAACAGCATCAGGAAGTCTTCGCTTGGACTTATGAAGATATGCCAGGCTTAGACTCCAAGTTAGTCGAGCATCGCCTTGTGTTGAAGCCGGATTGCAAACCAATCAAGCAGAAACTAAGAAAAATAGATCCTCGGGTGGCACCGCAAGTCAAAGAAGGACTTGAAGAATTGTTAAAGGCAGGATTCATTCGGACCATTGAATACCCAGATTGGTTGGCAAACATCGTGGCAGTTCCCAAAAAGAATGGCAAAGTTCAGATTTGTACTGACTTCAGAGATCTAAAAAAAGCCACCCCAAAGGATGATTATCCACTCCCCAACATCGATCTTCTGATCGATAGCACGGCAGGCCATGCCATATTCTCCTTCATGGATGGATACTCAGGCTACAATCAAATCAAATTGGCCGCTCGTGACCAATCCAAAACTTCCTTCACCACGCCTTGGGGTACCTTTTGCTATACAGTCATGCTGTTTGGACTCAAGAATGTCGGGGCAACCTATCAGAGGGCTATGGCAGTGATCTTTCATGATCAGATGCACAAGAACATGGATGCCTATGTGGATGACATCCTGGTCAAGTCCAAAGAAGGAGAAGATCATCTTGATGCTCTCGGCCAGGTCTTTGAAAGACTTATTCTCTACAAGTTGAGACTCAATCCACAGAAATGCGTCTTCGGAGTAGAGTCAGGCAAGCTGCTTGGCTACATGATCAGCAGGAAAGGCATAGAGGTGGATCCTGCCAAGGCAAAGGCGATCATTGATATGCTGCCTCCCACCAATCTTAAAGAGCTGCGAAGCCTTCAAGGTCGTATTCAGTCAATTCGGCGTTTTATCTCTAATTTGGCCATGAGATGCGAACCCTTCAATCACTTGCTGAGAAAAGAAGTGAAATTTGAATGGGGACCAGAATGCCAGCTCTCATTTAAGCGCATCAAGCAGTATCTTCTCAATCCACCTGTTCTGAAGCCACCAGAACTCGGAAAACCACTTCTTTTATATATTTCCGTCAACCATAATGCTTATGGCAGATTTCTTGCGCAGTATGAGGAAGGCAGCCGGATAGAGCATGCCATCTACTACATCAGCAAGACTTTCATCGATTATGAGAAGAGATATTCTCAGATGAAAAAGACATGTCTAGCCTTAGTATGGATGTGTCAGAAGCTGAGACATTATCTAATAGCCTCAGAGATCAAGATTCTGTCAAGACTCAACCCTCTCAAATACATCCTTGAGCAGCCCTTCCTTACTGGACGGATTGCGAAATGGCAAGTCCTCCTAATGCAGTATGACCTAGAATATGTTTCTCAGAAGTCAGTCAAGGGTCAGTCCATCGCAGATCAGTTGGCAGATTTCCCGTTAACAGAAGAGATCAAAGCGGAAGATGATTTCCCTGACGATCGTATTTGCAGTATTCAAGAATCCCCAATTTGGACTCTATTCTTTGATGGAGCCTGAAATATGTCTGGTATAGGGATTGGGATCTTGTTGATCACTCCTGAAAAGGAGATGCTCCCTTATTCCCTCAAGCTCAATTTTCAATGCATTCACAACATGGCCGAGTATGAAGCTCTAATACAAGGCCTCAAGATTTTGCAAAGCTTTGATGTCAAGAGAATACATGCCTTTGGCGACTCATTACTTGTTGTCAGTCAAGTTAATGCTGAATGGCAAGTCAAGGATTAGAAATTAATCTCCTATCAAAAGACTGCCTTGGCTCTCATAGGCAACTTTGAACAATTTCAGCTCAATCATGTCAAGAGGGAATACAATCATATAGCCGATGGCCTGGCCAATCTGTGTTCTATTTTGTCATTTAGAGATAGTAAGTCCTGTCGTTACTTTGAGATCGGCAGACTTGATCAACCTGCCTACATTCCAGTTGAGCAAGTGAACCAAGCCACTCAGAAAGAGAAGCCTTGGTACCAAGACATCAAAAACTTCATCGAAACTGGAAAATTCCCAGCAGAAATGCCAAGAAAGGAGCAACACGCGGTTCAGCGCATGTCAACCCGTTATTTCCTCCTGGCCGATACTCTTTATCACCGTGGGTTCAGTTCTGAGTACGCTAGATGCTTAGATAAAGATGAAGCCATGGAAGTTGTTCGAGAGGCACACAAGGGAATTTGTGGTGGTCACGTCGGCTACCAAGCACTCGTCAAACAGATTATTCAGGCAGGATACTACTGGAAAACCATGCAGCAGGAATGCCATCAATTTGTAAGGAAATGCGTCAAGTGTCAAATGCACGCACCTTCCATTCATACGCCAGCCGCATATTTGCAATCCGTGGTCTCTCCTTGGCCCGTTTCGATGTGGGCCTTTGATGTAGTCGGTCCGATCACTCCTTCGGCTTCTAATGGCCACCGATACTTCCTCGCGGCCACAGAATACTTCACCAAATGGGTCGAAGTTATCACTCTGCAAATGGTAGAGAGCCGACATGTGATCTCGTTTATCCATAAGAATCTTCTTTGCCGTTTCGGCGTCCCACACGATATTGTGTCAGACAATGACAGTCATTTCAAGAATGAGAAGATGAAGACCTTCTGCTCGAAGTTCGGGATTCATCACCACTTCTCAGCTCCTTACTATCCCCAAGGGAACGGCCAAGCAGATGCCACCAACAAGATTTTGATCCGCATTCTGGAAAGAATTGTGGAGACGGGCCGTGATTGGCACGAGAAGATGCACGACACACTTTGGGCGTACTGAACCACCATTCGAACCCCAACCAATGCTACGCCTTCAGAGCTTGTTTATGGGACGGAGGTGGTGTTACCTCTACATGTTCAGAAGCCCGCACTCAAGTTTGTGTCACTCATTGAACTTCCGCTTGATCAGTATCAGCAGCAGAGATTGGTACAACTTGATCTATTAGACGAGAAAAGACTCAAGGCAGCAGAGCACGCTCAAGCCTATCGTCAAAGGATAGCTCGGCACTACGCCAAATCGGTCATTGAGAGAAGATTTTGAGTCAATGATCTTGTGCTCAGATTGACAACTCATCTCAAGCATCGGCCAAAGGGCAAGTGGTCACCCAATTGGGAAGGCCCTTATGTGGTTAAAGAAGCACTGCCTCGCAATTCTTATCGTCTGATCAACGCAGATGGAGTAGAACTGCCCGATCCTATTAATGCTTTACATTTGAAAAGATTTTATACTTGAATTGTTCATCCTAGCCTTTGTACTCTTTACAAGTCTTTCTCAATAAAGCAATCAATCTTTCGTTAAATTCTCACATTCTTCTCCCTGATACTGGGGCATTTTTATTTTTGATCTATACTTATCTTCCTCCATTATAATGCAAGCAGGATCAGACAAATTCTTTTCCTAAAAATCTTACCAACTCTTCACTAACGTTGGTTATCTTTATTAAATTGCATTCATTTCATTCTTTTTATCTAATCAAATTTTATCAGTTTATTGTCAACTTTATCAATTTGAGAAAATTTCATTAAGTTTTATCAAATTTTATTCCTTTATCTTTAAAAACCCCTTTCAGGTTAAGGGATAAACCTGATGCCTCTTTCCCATGAGGTATTTCCTTTATTCTTATCTTCCCGCTCAGGTTAAGAGAAAAACCTGACCCTCGTTATTCAAAGACTACCAGGAGATGCCAAGTGTCATAGGTTGTCCTGTCTAGAAAAGGTGGCGCCACTTGAAGTGTGTCTCCTGCAGGGGACACGTGTCAACCCCTCCTTCCTTCTAGAAAAGTAGCCTGACACATGTCTCTTCCTACTTTTCTCAGAAAAGTAGGAGACATGTGTCACTCCTAAATTCCTACAGAAAAGGTAGGCTTGTCTCCTCTGAGGTGGCGCCATCTGGAGTGTCTCCTGCAGAGGACACATGGCAAGCTCTCATTTCCTCAGAAAAAGCAAGTGCCATGTGTCATTTTCTGCTTTCTTCAGAAAAGCTAGAATTCAAATATTCAAAAATCCCCATAGGTGGCGAAAATCAAGAACTCCTACCTTTTTCATCCTGTCTGAGATGGCGCCACATGGCTTGGCCCACCTTCTCTCCCCTCTGCCACGTGTCATTCTCTGCTTCTTTCAGAAAAAGTAGAGGACACATGTCCTCTCCCTACTTTTTTCAGAAAAGTAGGAGACACATGTCACTGCCCTCTTTTTCCTCCCTCTTGCCACATGGCATTATAGGAGCCACCCTGAGGTGGCGCCACATGTCCATCCTCCATTCCTCCAAGGCCAACCTCCATTTGAAATTCGAATTCCCCTCTGAGGTGGCGTCATCTGAAGAACCACACCAGCAGGCTGACACTTGGAACCATCCTGAACTGCCACATGTCCAGATCTCCTTTCACCAGAAAAAGCAAAATTCAAATTCCTCTGAGGTGGCGCCTTCTGAGCCCACTGCTCTGACCTTCTGACATGTGTCAAACACCTTTTGAGGTGGCACCATTCCAGGACTCCACTTGGCTCCATTTTTATTTTTTATTTTATTTTTAATAAAGGTAGCCCACCATGAGGTGGCGCCACCTGAAGACTCCCTACAAAAAGTGAATTTGAAATTCAAACCCCAAGAGAGCACCCTCTGAGGTGGCGCCTCCTGGGAGTTCCCTGCAGAGAGAATCAAGCAAACTTTTGAAAAATTCCAAATTCCCCCTGCTGAGGTGTCTCACCCACAAAATTTCCATTTTTATTTTTCTAAAAAAAATCAAAATAGCCTTTTGAGGTGGCGCCACCTGAGGGCTCCCTGCAGAAGACAAATTCGAATTTCAAACCCCTCAGATGGCACCCCCTGAGATGGCGCCACATGGAGGGCTCAGATCGATCCTGTTTGAATTTCAAAAATTTTTCAGAAAATTTATAAAAACAAGGGTTCACGCCCAGCCTGGAGGAGATCATTTTTTTTAGCTCTGGTGGACTTGGAAAATCCAACCTAGCCTTCCTAGAATCAGATTTTGAACTGTGAAAATCGTGCCCCCTTTGGCGCATTGAAGAAGGTGGAGTAGAGCTCGTGCTGTGGCCAATTCAATTCCAACAGAGGTCGATTTTTGTGAACCATCTGAAGCCCGGAGCGAAGAATGAAGGAAGCTCGTGATAGCTGCCCCTTTCAAGAGCTCCTACGCTGCGTAACAAAACAAGGTGCACTTCTTTTCCCATTGATTGGATTCCATAATTCGAATCGGGAGTCGTTTGAAGAAAGAGCTCATCCGAGGGATGGATTGAGCTATTCTCATAAAACGACATACATAAAAATGTTTCATTATGCTTCCTTGATGATTTTTAACATGCATGTAGCTAGATAGATTTAATTTGCATTTTATTTCATTCATTTAGTACATTTCATGAATTAATTAGGATTAATTTAGCCTTTATTTCAATTCTGCTTATTTTCAGTAGGTCTCTGTTTTTGTCAGTCAGTCCACACGTCATTTCATGCATTTGTTTTTTATTAAAAATCCCCACAAAATCATGGAATGCGCCCTTAGGTGTCCCTGAAAATTTTCCAAAAATTCGGAGGCATTTGAATTTGTTTACTGCGGTAAACATTCAAAATGGCAAGTCAGGTTTTTTTACCCGGGATGCATTTTGAAAATCATTTGCCGACTTGTAAAATCGAGATATCCCTCATGGGAGATCCGATTTTCGATCCGAAAAATGTTCTGAAATCAAGAGAATGTCTAGTTTTTAATATGATTTTTTCATATTTTTCTGATTTTTTTTTGTATCTTAAAAAAATCCGAGAGTTCGGGACATGTGTCAGAGCCTAATTTGGGCCTCTGAGATCTTGGATCGACTTAGGGCTGTGGTTTATCTTTGTGTGTTGCTCTAAATCCAAAAATGTAAAAAGTGAAAGTTGTGTCCGAGATGTCTTCTGTCGGCATATGAAAGCCTGTAATTTTTAGAATAGTGTTGATACCTGCTTCAGATTTTTTTTTGTTAGTCCTCTATTTTGCTACATTTGTCTGTTTTGTTAGTTTAGGCAGGAATATTTATAATTTTCTCTATATTTCAGTTGATCAAATGCCAAAGTCAGCAACATGAAAGTTGTTCATGTAGGTGTCGTGCATAGCTATAATTAACTTCATAAATTTCCATGGCTGTTTTATATTTGTTTGGCATTTTACATCAGATTAGGGTGATTTTTATCTCTGTCAGAACTAAATTTCTGTTATTGAACTCACCATGGCTCAAATCCCGAGGCTATAAAAACCAAAAATGTTCAATTTCGGGTCTTTTAGCAGTCTGCAAAATATCAGAAGTTTCCATTGTGTAAATCTTGCATTATCATATTAGGCATTGCATTTGGTTCGGATCCATAGGCAAAATCCATCATTTTTAGGACTTTCCTTGAATTTTAGCATTTAAATCATATCATTTCGTGATTTTTAGCATTTTAGGTTGTTTATCAGAGTGTTTAGATGCTTCATACCGAATTTGGTACAATTTGGAATCCATTTGAGGTTCGGATCATCCATAATACCAAAACAGGGTCCCGCAAGACACGGATCCAAGCGAAAAACAAGCGAAAATCGTTATTTTTGATAAATTGCAAAATACCAAATTCTGATTTTACAGTCTTAATGTGTTTAGCAGCATGTGATCATGTCTCTTACTGCATTTTATTATCATTTGATTCAATTTGAACTTCAAAATCTCAATTTTACCAAGTTTTCCTTCAAAAAACCCTGATTTTAAAGGTATAACTTTATAATTAGGGGTATTTTGGTCATTTTGACCACCAATTCCGAATTTCAAACTGTTTTCCACTGAATTCCCTGCATTTACATCATTTCAAAACATCAAGGAAGCATGAGAATAGGGTTTATATCCAATTAAATCCAATAATTTCATAATATTATTGGAAAATCTTGGAAAAACCCACATATTTGAGCTAACTTTATTTCAAGCTTGGCAGGGACATTCCAAAGAAGGAGCTGAAGTCTGCAAATTTCCTTTTATTTTATTTACTTAATGATGTAATAATGTAAATTTTGGAATAAGAGATTTAATTTCCTGCTTAGACTAGGATGCATATCATATAACTTGAATTTATGCAATATCCTGTTTCTATGATTCATGCATTTTATTTCAAAAGCACTATGGATGTTCACGAATGGCACATGCACCAACTCTTAGGGAGTTGACGGACTCGGTGGGATCCATATTTACGGCCCTAGTCGGAATATGGATGAGACCCAGATCCGTCATCTTTCTACTAGTCACATTGAGCCTACACTCTTAGGCTATCTTAAAATGCACATCATATTTCCAAAGTTTTCAAAATCATGTGCATCAAATCAACTAAGTTCTGAACATATTCATGGCCACAGTCAGGATATGTGAAGGATTTATCTTGACTCAATGCATATTTTTCCAACAAATCTCTTAGAAAATCTTTTCAAAGTGCATTCATTCACTCATGTCATTTGCATCATGAAATCATTGATTTTCTCAAGATTTTCTCAAGAAAACTTCATTCTCAAGAAATCGATTTCTCAAGAAATTCTAAGGATTTTTCAAAATCGGTTTTCCAAAGACAAGTTTCTCCACAGTTTTCCCTGGAAAATGATATTTTCTTAAGATATTCAAAAGAGTTTTCCAATCTTTCTCCAAGATCCAAAATCGATTTTCAAGTATTTCAAAAGGGTAAAATTCTCAGGATTTCAACTTCCCAGGTTTTTGAATTTCCTTCTCCAATGAGTTTTCCTATAAATCCTCCATCATTTTCCTAAGAAAACTCTCAAAGTCCAAGTTTTCCTAAGAAGTGTTTCCGTTTTCAAAAGGTTCATCTTTTCTCAAGAATCACTTCCATTTTCCCAAGATTTTCAACTATTTCTGATTTTTCCCACATCTTTATAAGCTTTCTCATGTTTTCAAAATCCCTTTTTTATCTGAGTTTCTTGAGAAATTGACCTTTTTCCTGAGGGATTCTTCCCAACTCCAAATGTTTTTCTAAGCATACATCATGTTTTCCAACTGGCATTTTCCAAAATCTCATAGCACATGCCTGAATTCTCTGTGCATTTAGGATAGAACATAACTTTGATAATTTCGCTAAGTCAAGCATAGTTTTGGTCCTTGGTTCGATTACCCCTGTTAAAGGCGGCAGGAACGATCGAACCTCGTACCGACAGGTCGAGCCCCATCCCATGGATTTTCCCGCAATTTTCAAAAACGGAGGTGAGTATTTCAAAACAATTTCCAAAATCCGGTCAAAGTCTGAAGCGCGAAAGCGTTTCCCCTCTCTCTCTTCCGCAAGGAAGGGAAGACGGGGGAAAAATTTCACGACGACGACAGGTTTGGCGACCGAGATGGGACCTGTCCTCGTCTGGTCAAAGTAGTGCTTGACTTAGTTTAATTATCAAAATTATGTTCACAAAATGTCAGCTCTTTTACTTTCAATATCATGTGAGCCTAGGAGCCTAGATTCTGACCTGGCTGACATTGAATGCATATAGCTTAGGCATGGTTTGGTAAGACCATATTGAGGACATATTTTCATGCTCACATAGACTTAGGTCTAAATACAACTCTCCTCAATTTAGGATTTGAATGCAAACGATGTATGCTTCTTCAAAGATTTTCAAAAGTCTATCTCTCTAGGACTTAGAGCCTTCTATTTCTTGCATGTGATCATTTTTCAAAACCCTCAATTACCTATCATTACCCGGTCTTCACGTTGCTGGGCTCTCTTCCAGAACCATAGTTCGGGACAGAGCCTCACAACTGGGCCAACTATTTGGGTTAACACCCCCCTACCACGTACCGCGGGCCACAGTCCGAAGTATATCGGTAGGCGCTCAAGGATGTTGGAAAACCTTACCTTAGAACCGGAGTTGAAATTCTATGCCACGTACCTCGGATTTCGATTCGGGTATATCGGCGTAACTGGATTGGACAAAGATGATTTGAACCTAGAGTTAGGATTAGGGTCCTACAGCTGTTTTCCAATTGATGCATCTAGAGTCAGCCTTTTAGGGAGTGCTGAATGTGCATAAATGTTTGTGCAGGATGAGATTGTATGTATGATTTTCTCAATTCTTTATGTTTCCCAATGTTTTTCAACTCATTAGGTCTTTTTCAAAATATCCTTATTTTCCACAAGGTCTTTTTCTCAAACCCTGGATTTTTCCCAAATATTCCATTTCTTTCAAAACTCCAGGTGATTTTCCATTCTACCTTTCTATTGGATCTCGAATTTCTAGCTGCATTTTTATCCTGCCTGCAAAATTTTTTCAAAATTTCTCACATTTTCCTAAGTCTCATTCTGAGTCTTTCTCTGTTTTCAGTTCGATGGCATCCGGTCAAGTCGATCCTATCTTTCCTGAAGGTCACATCTCCTTCGAGGTGCGACAAGGTCGTCCTGAACATCGAGCCCTTAGCACCGGAACTTTCATTCCCCGGTGGTATTATTCCTGGCTAAAGAGCTTTTCCCGAATGTTCTCGGACCATTTGAGCGAGTGCGGATTGGAGCTGGCATCAGCAGTCGGAAAACAGACCATCAATGGCAACCTGATCCATGCAATGGCAGAGCGATGGAATCCTCGAATGTGTACCTTCTGGTTCCCATGGGGAGAAATGACTGTTTTAATGGATGAATTTTCAGAAATCATGGGGTTGCCAGAACCAGCTGGTCGACCAAGCGACCCCTTAGAGCATCAATTCCTTATCAATGTCAAGGGTTTGGACCCCCGAGACTCCTTAGCTCGTATGACAGGCCGCCGATCTTGGCCCCTAATCTAGTTAGAAGGAAATGAATATGTTGACCTACCTAAGTTGTACCGCCAGTACGGGACCTTCATCGAAGTCAGCTCGCTATCAAGAACAGCCAAAGAAAAGATTCAGAATGCAATGGTTCTATGCACTGTAGGACTGTCCCTTTTCCCAGATGGACAGAACTACATGGACATCAGGATAATCCAACTTATGAGAAGATGGGGAAGTCAGCAAACCAATTGCCTCTCCATAGCCATGGCAGCGCTCGCCTTCCTTTATCGAGGTCTGACTCGATTCTCACTTGGAGAGTCCATTTTAGTTGAAGGATGCATCTACGCACTTCAGTCCTGGTTTTTCTAACACGTTCCAGCCCGAGCAAGCTCTTTCAGATACAATGGTCAAGAACTCCTTCCAGTGGCGCAGTACCGGTCTATGATCAACAACATTCAAGAGGATGACGTTGTTTGGGACTATTTTGATCGGCAAATATCTCCTCCCAGATATACGTACGCTTATGGCAAGCGGTTCAAGTTGCTGGGACCATTCTTCTGCACTTACTACCAACCAGAGAGATGTGTTCGGCAGTTCTCCCAGAGGCAGCAGTATGTCGAAGCCCGACTGTTATCAGGAGTTATGGCAGAGTTCGATCTCACCTCCGCACAATGGTCTGGGGCATATCATTCTGCCCGCTACGGCTGGGATTCCTTTGTCTCTCTTAAAATCTTTCCAGGTCCTAGAGTGTCTGCCGACTATCGTGAATGGTGGCAAATTGTTTGTCCCCCACCTCTTTGTCAAGATCAATAAAGTCATGTTTTCCCCATTTCAATAAAATTTTCTTTCTCTTGTGGTTTGACGACCTCGCCTAGGTAACAAGGCATATTTTCGTTGTTTATTTCTTTTGCAGAAGGAATTACAACACAATTGTCATGATTCCCATGACGACTCAGTCCCTAGTAATGGGACATCTTTTCCAAATTGTCTACCATATTTTCAGCGAATATTTCTTCCAAAAGCTAATTCCCTCATAATCTAATCAGGTCTTTTGCCCTACAGAGAGCATCCATACCATTTGATGGTTGAGACAAGATCAGGCAAAAGAACCACGGCATCCCAGTACTCGTCAGCCTCGGAAGAAGAGATGAGTTCCCCTCGATCTGAGAAGAGTCGAGAGTAGCAGCAAGAAGACGATGGCATAGACCCTCAAATGTACGCCATGTTCAGAAAAATGATGAACAAAATGATGAATGAGCAGCCCGGGACCAGCTCAGAAAGGAATCCATTCAGAGAAAAGTTCCATGGTCGCAGGGGTAAGAAGGCTCCCAAGAAACAGATCCAACCAGAAGAGATTTCAGATGAATCAGATTCAACTGAAAGCACAGATGAAGAATATGAGGTGCCTCCGACATTTCAGAAGCGTGGCCAAAGTAAAAGCCGCAGATCAAAGAGCAGAGATAAAGAAGAGCCTTTGCAAGCGCAATTCAAGGAAATGGCCCGAGTTGTCAAGGATCTGCAAGCCCGCGACAAGGGCAAGAAAGTCTTCACCAGTGAGGACTTCTATGACGGCTTAGAAGGGGATGATGATCTGGAGAATCTCCCCCATAAATTCATCAAATTCGATGGTTCTGGCGACCCAAAAGCTCATCTCGCCACTTTCTTTGCTGAATGCTCTCGGTTTAGAAGGGATAACCGAGCATTGTTTCTATGCTTCCCCCGCAGCTTGGAAGGAGTTGCCGCCAAGTGGTATGCTGAGCATATCAACCCCATCGAGCTCAAGGAATTCGATAAAGTTGTAAATCTCTTTATTGAACGCTTCTTGTTCAACACAGAAGCGCTGCCTACATTAAGTCATCTCTGCAATTTAAGGCAGAATGAGAATGAAAAAGCATGGGACTTCATTCACAGATGGAGATCAACCTGTAATAAGATGAGAGATCCTATCTCGGAAAGGCATGCATTGTCCTTAATCCTCAACAATTTCTCGCAGCCGTTAAGAGGATTAATCTCCACAGCACCGTCCAGGACCTTCATTGAGTTGACTGAACGAGCTGAATGGCTCGAGCTAAGTGTAGAAAATGGAGTCTATGAAGGCTTCACATTTTCCAAGAACAACTCCCATGGTGAGCAGAAGAAGAAATCTCACTTCAGTTATTCTGCTAACAACAACAACAAAGGCCGTAATCAGCACAAAGGGCAGAAGAAAGATTACTGCTACAGCTCCGGCAGTTCGAACAACAAGGATCAGAAAGCAAAGCCTGCTCCTCAGTTCAGCAAGCCTCCTCAGCAGGATCAAGGGTCGAAACTGCGCGAGAAGACCAAACATGAAGGATGGAGTTACGACAGAAAGTTTACTCCTCTTGACCAATCACTCGAGGATGTGCTCGAGTACATGCTATCGAAAGAGATGGTCAAATTGCCCAGATTGGCCGATCCCCCTGTGCCCATGGGGAAATGGAAAGATCAGTTCTGCAAGTTCCACAGGACAGTGGGACACAACACCGAGAACTGCTTTGTTCTCAAAAACATCGTGCAAGATCTCATTGAAAAAAATCTATTGGTAGAAGGAGAAGAAGAAGAGAAAATGGACATTCTCAACCACCCCTTCCCCTCGCACACCACAGCGGTAGTGTCTGCACAACCATTTCTGCCGCATGAACATATCAAGCCATGTTCTGCGCAAGATCTTCAAGTTCAGCATCAGGTGACGGTGCTACGACAAGCAGCTCCAGATTCTAAGAAGATGGACTTAATTTCAGCATTCGGTAAAATGAAAGTTGCGGAAGCACCTGTGAAGTCAGTTCCCAAGTCAAAAGGAACTCCTGACTTCTTCAAGCAAATCGTTAGACCAAGGTCAGAAAGGTCAAGTCAGAAGCCTCTGACCGCTCTATCCAATGTCTCCATCTTTGACTTGGCCAAGAATTCCAGCAAGCACCAGCAAGTACTGGATGATTTACTCAGGAAAATCAAAGTTAAGCCCAGTACCACTCCTGAAGACATGGCGCAGATTGTGAACTCTGCCATGACCAATGCACCAATCACCTTCTCAGATGAGGACCTTCCAAAGCCTCATTCCTTTCATAATAATGCCTTGTACATTGTCGTTCGAGTCAGAGGAATGACAGTTCCCCATGTGCTGGTCGATGGAGGCAGTAGCCTCAACATATGTCCCGAAATGACCGCAAAGGCATTAGGGATCAAGGACGAAGAATACATTCCAGTTCCCATCACTATCTATGGGTTTGACAATCATGGTCAAACGGCCAAGGGCAAGATATTCCTGGAAGTGTTTATCAACTAGTCAGTGCATTCAGTGCTTTTTCACGTGGTTAATGTACCACCAACCTACAACTTGCTGCTCGGAAGGACATGGATTCACAATGCTAATGTAGTGCCTTCCACCCTCCATCAATGTGTGAAGTGGTCAAAGGGTGGAATGATAACCACAATACTGGGAGAAGACCCAGAAGAAAGGCTCCCGCAGCCCATGATTCCCCGGCCATCATTCAATGCAGATATTCCCAGCATCAGGGAAAGTGAAGAGATCAACCTCGGGGAGAATCGAGAAATACTTCAGGCACCATCAGAGCCATCTCTGCACACAGTAGCCACGACACGATGGAAAGGTCCTCAATTCTTCAAGGTTGGAGGTCGAATCGACTACAGCACCATTAAGGATCATCCCTTGTTTTCTCAATTCATGAAGTCAAGAAAGGGATTTGATTTACTCCTGAAGCATGGCTATCAACCCTTCAAGGGACTCGGCAAGAACGAAGATGGCCGCATCGAGCCAATGATCCAGAAACATCGTCCCCACAGGGCAGGATTGGGGTTCTCCGGAGGAAGCTCATCAAAGAAGACTGTTTTTGTCAAAGGGGCATAATGAAGACCATTTGTTATTTTCTTTCTATTCTTTTCCAAATAAATGTCTCATTTTACCAATGTCATTGATCAATTCAATCAATAAAATTCCAAGTTTCTTTGTCTATCCGGATGCCATCTACTCCCTTTTTGTCTGTCTCATCATTTTATAATTCAATGCCATTTTATGTATGGTTCTCTTCAAATGATTGCTTGTCTTACTATAGGCCAATTTGTCTGAACCAAATTTCTTCTTCAAAATTTCAGAATGACTTCTCGGACAATCCAGAAGCTCGTTCTCAATCCCAAGGCCTTTCAGAAGTCGACAACAATTCACAGAATCAAAGCAAGCACCGGAAATGACAAGAGTGCAAAGCAGTCAGATGATTGTGCAGAATATGATCAGTCTCTTCAGGAATTATCAGAGTTCGCCGCAGTTCAGAAGCAGGACAAACCATCTCCTCTAGTACAAGATCCAACTGAAGGTGTCAATATCGGTTCAGAGGAAGATCCAAAAAATCTCCAGATCGGAACCAGTCTGAGTCCGGAAGAAAAGAAAAGGCTTACGGATTTTCTCAAGCAGCATAAAGAAGTGTTCGCATGGACATATGAAGACATGCCAGGATTAGACCCCAAATTGGTCGAACACCGACTCGTCTTGAAGCCGGATGCTAAGCCAGTCAAGCAGAAGCCGAGAAAAATGGATCCCAGAATAGAACAGCAAGTCAAGGAAGGACTTGAAGATCTGCTCAAAGCAGGATTTATTCGAGCTATTGACTACCCAGATTGGTTAGCCAATATCGTCGTCGTCCCAAAGAAAAGCGGCAAAGTAAGGATCTGTATAGACTTCAGAGACCTCAATAAGGCAACTCCGAAGGATGACTATCCACTTCCAAGCATCGATCTTCTAGTCGATAGCACGGCAGGACATGCCATGTTCTCTTTCATGGACGGATATTCCGGCTACAATCAGATTAAGTTGGCCGCCCGCGACCAATCAAAAACTTCTTTTACTATGCCTTGGGGCACTTTCTGCTACACAGTTATGCCTTTTGGGCTCAAGAATGCTGGAGCAACATATCAACGGGCAATGGCCGTCATCTTTCACGATCAGATGCGCAAAATCATGGATGCATATGTTGATGATATCCTCATGAAATCTAAAGAGGAAGAAGATCACCTTGAAACACTTGACCAAGTCTTTAAAAGACTTATTCTTTACAAGTTAAGGCTTAACCCACAAAAGTGTGTCTTTGGAGTCGAATCAGGCAAACTGTTGGGTTTTCTGGTCAGTAAAAAGAGAATTGAAGTCGACCCGGCCAAAGCAAAGGCTATCATTGATATGCCTCCCCCGAAGAATCTCAAAGAACTGCGTAGCCTTCAAGGACATATGCAGTCAATCCGGCGATTCATTTCCAATTTGGCGATGAGATGTGAGCCTTTAAACCACTTACTCAGAAAAGGAGTTAAGTTCGAATGGGGACCAGAGTGCCAGCAATCGTTCGATCGAATCAAGAAGTATCTTCTTAATCCTCCTATCTTGAAGCCGCCCAAATTGGGAAAACCTCTTCTGTTATACATCTCAGTCAATCAAGTCGCGGATTCTTGGCACAATACAAAGAAGGCAGCCTGATAGAACATGCCATTTATTACGTGAGTAAGACTTTCATAGATTATGAAAAGAGATACTCTCAAATAGAGAAGACCTGCCTAGCTCTGGTATGGATGTGTCAGAAGCTAAGACACTACCTGCTAACATCAGAAGTCAAAATCTTGTCTAAACTCAATCCTCTCAAGTATATCTTAGAGCAACCTTTCCTCAGCGGACGAGTCGCAAAATGGCAAGTCTTACTGATGCAGTATGACTTAGAATATGTCTCGCAGCAATCAATCAAAGGCCAAGCAATTGCAGATCAATTGGCGGATTTTCCTCTGGCCGAAGAAGTGAAAGCCGAAGATGACTTCCCTGATGAGCAAATATGCAACATCCAGCAATTTCCAGTCTGGAATTTATTTTTTGATGGTTCTAAGAACATGGCCGGAATAGGCATCGGAATTTTATTAATCACTCCTGAGAAAGAAATGATTCCATTTTCTCTCAAGCTCGACTTTCAATGCACTCACAATATGGCTGAATATGAAGCCCTGATTCAAGGTCTAAGGATTCTATTAGACTTTAATGTCAAGAGAGTACATGCCTACGGTGACTCATTACTTGTTGTCAATCAAGTTCGAGCCGAATGGTAGGTCAAAGATCAGAAGCTATTTCCCTATCAGAAAATTGTTTCAGCTCTTATCAGCAAGTTTGAAGAATTCCAGCTCTTCCATATCAAGAGAGATTTTAATCAAGTGGCCGATAGCCTAGCCAGTTTAGGCTCCATTATGGCATTCAAGAATGGAGAATCTTGTCGCTCTTTTGAAATCGGCAGACTTGACCAACCTGCTTTCATTCCAGCGGAACAGGTAAACCAGGCTGAGCAAAAGAAGAAGCCTTGGTATTACAACATCAGAACTTTCATAGAAACTGGCGAGTTTCCTCCAGAACTCTCAAAGAAAGAGCAACGAGCAATCCAGCGTATGTCTACTCGATACTTCATTTTGGCCAATGTCCTCTATCGTCGCGGATTTAGTTCAAAGTATTCCAGATGTTTAGATGAAGACGAAGCCAAAGAAGTTGTGCGAGAAGCACACGAAGGCATCTGTGGTGGTCACGTTGGCTACCAAACCCTTGTCAAGCAAATCATAAGAGCAAGGTACTACTGGAAGACTATGCAACAAGACTGTTATCATTATGTGAAGAAGTGTGTGCAATGTCAAATACATGCACCTTCTATCCATGCACCTACAACTTATTTACAGTTTGTTGTCTCTCCATGGCCGTTCTCCATGTGGGCCTTCGATGTTGTAGGTCCCATCACTCCTTCAGCTTCAAATGGCCACAAATACTTCCTTGCCGCAACAGAATATTTCACCAAGTGGGTAGAAGCCATCAGTCTCCGCACAGTAGAAGGCCGACACGTGGTCTCTTTTATTCACAAGAACATCCTTTGCCGTTTCGGCATCCCACATGACATTGTGTCAGACAATGGCAGTCATTTCAAGAATGAAAAGATGAAGACATTCTGCTCAAAATTCAAGATCTATCACCATTTTTCTGCTCCATATTATCCTCAAGGGAATGGTCAGGCAGAGGCCACCAACAAGATTTTAATTCGTATTTTGGAGCGAACTGTGGAAACAGGCCGTGACTGGCATGAGAAGATCCACGATGCACTGTGGGCCTATCGGACCACCATTCGTACACCAACGAATGCTACTCCATCAGAACTGGTCTATGGAACAGAAGTAGTATTGCCGCTACATGTTCAGAAGCCCGCTTTGAAATTTGCTTCACTTCTGCAATTACCTCTTGATCAGTACCAGCAGCAGCGACTAGTGCAGCTAGACTTACTCGACGAAAGAAGGCTAAAAGCAGCAGAGCATGCTCAATCCTATCGCCAGAGAGTAGCCAGGCAATATGCGAAGTCTATCATCGAAAGAAGATTCAAAGTCAATGATTTAGTACTTCGATCCACAACTTATCTCAAGCATCGTCCTGGCGGCAAATGGTCGCCAAATTGGGAAGGTCCCTATGTTGTCAAAGAAGCATTACCCCGCAACTCATATCGGCTCATCAATGCCGATGGAGTAGAATTGCCAGATCCTATTAATGCTCGACACTTGAAAAAGTTTTATACTTGAAACATTTATCCTTCTCTTGTAATCCTTCCTGTTTCCTTCAAATAATGATCCAACTTTCTTTCCCAGTTACACTGGGGCATTTTAAAATTTTGTTCTATATGCAGGCAGGATAAACAAATTCTTCATTTCATGCACTTGTGCATTCATATGCATCAACTCATATTCATTTGCATTCAATTGCATTAATAACAATCCGGTCGGTATTGGGATTTCAACAAACAGTCCCATCACAATTCCTAATGATCCAAAGATCATCGCCAATACTGAACCAAAACCCAGCACTCAAACTGGTATTATTTCAAAATCCAGTATTCAAGCTGGTACATTTTCAACTTTTTGGAAAAACCGAGTTCCGACTCGGGTTTTTATTCAAATCATTTTCCTTTGTTGATCCGGGTTCTGACTCGTGATCTCTCTACCTTATTCGAGCCTTGACTCGAACTCTTCATTTTCCTTGTTGATCCGGGTTTCGACTCGTGATCTCTCTACTTTACTCGAGCCTTGACTCGAACTCTTCATTTTCCTTTGTTGATCCGGGTTCCGACTCGTGATCTCTCTACTTTACTCGAGCCTTGACTCGAACTCTTCATTTTCCTTGTTGATCCGGGTTCCGACTCGTGATCTGTCTACTTTACTCGAGCCTTGACTCGAACTCTCCATTTTTCTTTGTTGATCCGGGTTCCGACTCGTGATCTCTTTACCTTATTCGAGCCTTGACTCGATTTCTTCATTTTCCTTTGTTGATCCGGGTTCCGACTCGTGATCTCTCTACCTTATTCGAGCCTTGACTCGAACTCTTCATTTTCTTTTGTTGATCCGAGTTCCGACTCGTGATCTCTATGCCTTAATCGAGCTCAGATTAGAGCTCTTCATTTTCTTTTGTTGATCCGAGTTCCGACTCGTGATCTTTATACCTTTTCGAGCTCTGATTAGAGCTCTTCATTTTCTTTTGTTGATCCGAGTTCCGACTCATGATCTCTATACCTTGTTCGAGCTCAGATTCGAGCTCTTCATTTTCTTTGTTGATCCGGGTTCCGACTCGAGATTTCTTTATTCATTCGAGCTCAGATTCGAGCTCTTCATTTTTCCTTATTGATCCGGGTTCCGACTCGAGATCTCTTTATTTGTTCAAGCTTTGATTCAAGCTCTTTATTTTCCTTTATTGATCCGGGTTCCGACTCGTGATCTCATTATCTTATTTGAGTTATGATTCGAGCCTTCCATTTTCCTTTGTTGATTCGAGTTCCGACTCATGATCTCTGTATTTTATTCGAGCTTTGACTCGAACTCATCATTCTCCTTTGATTAATCCAAGTCATTTCAATCATTAAAGTCTGTCAATTGCTCGAATTTGACATTTTGCTCTCCAAATTCCAATTTAAATCTTCGAATCATGCAATTCTTCAATTTCGACCTTCGGGTCAACCAATTTCCATGTTTCGACCTTCGGGTCATGCAATTTCCAAATTTTGACCTTCGGGTCAATCAATTTCCAATTTTCGACCTTTAGGTCAACCAATTCTCAATTTCGACCCTTTTGGTCAAATCAATTCTCAATTTCGACCGTCAGGTCATCCAATTTCGACCTTCGGGTCATTCAATTCTCAAAAACCAATTTTCCAATTTCCCATTTCGACCTTCGGGTCAATCAATCTCAATACCCAATTTCAATCATTTCCTCTTGCGAAAGACCCTTTTTAGGGAGAGTTCGAGGGAGCTCGTTCTTTTCGCATGCTATCCAATTCGTTCACTTAGCCCCTTTTTAGGGAGAATTTGAAGGGACTCGCGTCTTTGTGAACCGTTTGCAAAACAATTTCCAATTTCACACGAGGAACCCTTTTTAAGGGAGAGGCTCGACGGAGACTCGCTTTTCTTGTGACCGCCCAATTTCATACTAGGCCATTTTCGTCATAAAGGACCCTCTTTGCAGGGAGAGTGTGATGGACTCGTTCCTTTCATGACCCAATTTTCAGACCTCACTATTATCGGCCCCCTTTCCATAAGAGAAGCCTAATATTAGGGAGCTTTGACGAAAGCTTAATTTCTCTTCGAAAGTTCATTTTGCAAACACCTCCTCTTCAGGGAAGAGAGGAGTATTTCCCATTTCCCATTCAGGTAAGAGCTAAGCCTGAGTCTCTCTTTTTGGGGAAAAAGAGAGGAGAATTTTCGTCACGGATGTGTTGAGCCGGATTTCAAATACTCATTTTCACCAAGGATTTCAAGAAAATTTTGTCAATTTGTCAATCAATTGTTGATTTCAGAATCTTTATTGTACAAATCTTTATTTCAGTTTACCGTCAGCATTACTTCCAAAAGAGTGAAGCTTCTGCAAAAAGAGATTCAAAATTCAAATTCTTTTTATTGGCCAACCAAAAGGATGAAGGATAAGTCCTCGATATGGCCAGAAAAGAAGATTCAATGTTATTGAAAATCGTAGATGATTGATATTGATCGCAGTTATGGCACATCTTTAAAGGCTATTCTTGTAAGTACGAGGCAATGAAAATATCCTGAGTGCTAGAAAAGAGAGAATTCGCCCTAACCCCGTCTCCTCAAAATCACCTAAGCTGCAATTAAGTATCCGCAAAAGGGATCTCTCACCTGTCGTCAAGATGAAGGCGAATTAGGCGAGTAGACCCCCGGGGCCAAAGAAGATTCGAAACATCTCCAAGATGACGGAGTTTGTGACGGATCCTTCCAGAGAAAGTCCAAAGCACTGTCGAGATGAAGGCAGATGCGATGAACCTCTCGACAATCCCTAAAAGGTATTTAATTTCAGCTATCATCCAAAGAATTCCCAGCCAATTAGCCAATTAGCCAATATCATCCCCAAATCCATCGCCCAAGAAGGATCGAAACATCTCCAAGTTGAAGGAGTTTGTGACGTACCCTTCCCAAAAGAGAGAAAGAGAGGAAAAAGAAAGAGAGAAAAAGTCAGAACATCTCCAAAATAAAGGAGAATGCAGCCAAAACCCAGAGAACCAAAAGAGTGCAGAAAGATTATCATGAGAGAGGCCCTCAGGATATCAAACTGCCAAATTTATCAAGAATCCTCTTTAACTTTGTGAAATTCTATTATCAATATTCTTTCATCAATTGCTTTCATAATATCAAATTCTTTTTCTTGTTCATATCAAGGAAATTGATAGCTTCCTTAAAGAAGGTCAATTGCAAACAATTTGGGTTTCCAATTTCGATTCTACGAAGTGAACCTTGTTTGGAGGTAATGCTTTGGGTAGAAAAGAAAGAATATCTCTGCAACAATGTGCAACATTTTCAAAAATTTTGAATCAACCGCAGAATTTCCAACATTTTGACAATGTTTTCCAGCTATCCTGACATGAAGTGAGAACTTGATGCCCGTCTTTGATACATCCTGACACCAATTTTAAATCCCTCTTAAGGACTTGATTCCTTCCCTTCTTTGAGAGCATGAACTCTCAGAATTGCACACTTCCCTGTGTCCCCACTGTCCCACCATAGACAGTCCCATTTCGGTTCGAGGTCGAACCACCAATCATTTCCCGCAAAAGGCAATTTCAAAAGCTGATTTTAGTCTCAGCAATGAGACGCCCAAAATCAATCCCTTTTCAAGCTTTAGGGACCCCATTTTCCTTCCTTTTGCAAAAACCCTATTGGATTTATTGTGCAAAATCCAAAGGTTCCATCATGGTCTCTTCCTTCGAGGATTCCATCCATTTTCCGCCCGATCAGGATAAGGGTACAAACCTGAGCCTCGATCAATGAGGTATTTCCATTTTCCGCCCAATCAGGATAAGGGTACAAACTTGAGCCTCAACCAATGAGGTATTTCATTTTCCGCCCGATCAGGATAAGGGTATAAACCTGAGCCTCAATCAAAGAGGTATTTCATCTTCCGCCCAATCAGGTTAAGGGTACAAACCTGAGTCTCATTTCAATGAGATATTCCATCCCTCAATCAGGTTAAGGGTCAAACCTGAGCTTCGTTCCATGCGAGGTATTTCTGTCCCATCCAGGTTAAGGGCATAAACCTGAACTTCACTCTCATAGAGTGAATCTTTTCTCTCCATTCTTCGCTTCATATCTATCATCCTCCTCGGGCTAATTTCTTTACACCCAGTCAGATCCTTCTAACTGGGGCATTTTTTTTTTCGTATAGCCCAAATTTGGTGTATTTTCTTTGCCACTAAGCTCGGCCATGAGCCGGCTTAGTAGCAAAGAGGGGCATCTGTAAACACCCCAAATTTTCACTCACCTCCAGCATTTCCACCAAACACCAACATCCAGCCTCTGAAATCGCTGGAGGGCAAAATGGTCATTTTCTGAGCCCGGACCTTGCAAAAGTCTAAATTTCATCTGAAACTCAAAATTTCTCTAATTTTAACTCAGATGTTCAAAAATTTATTCCTGACAGGAGACAGACAGCTCCAAGTCTTGATTCAAGATTGCATTTCATAAGACATGACATTGCATATCATTGCATGAGCATTTCAAATCACTGCACTGCACAACATGTCATTTCGAGGTCCAGAACTCTCGATTTCAAAAATTTTCAATCCAGATTAGAATTTCAACTCTTTTCAAAATTGATTTCAAAACCCTGGGTCTTCAAAATTATCAATTCTTCCCATTTTACCCCCAGGACTCTAAATTTCAAAATATTTTCTCAGGAAAACGATCTGGATAGTTTTTAATGTGGATTTCAGTCACTTCACCTCAGATTTTGCCGTTTTTGACAAATTTCAAATATCTTCCTTTTACAAAATCGCCCTACAAGGGCCAACTCTTTCCAAAATTCCTGTTTTGCCCATTAGTCCAGATTTTATGAAAATTCCAAAAAGAAGTTGTTATTTTATCCATATTTCAATAAAGAAGCAATGTGGGACCCACACTGAGGTGGTGTCACACAAGCTTTTCTTTTGAAAAATTTGAATTTTGAAAAAAACCCAAAAATATACGAGCCTTGTCCCCTGGATTGGTGCCACTTGTCATTTCTCTCTCCTCCCATTTCCATGCCAAGTGTCAGTGTGGGGCTACCTTAAGAAGCCTCCACATGTCATCCCATTTTATCTGCCATGTGTCACCCTATCCATCCTGCACCATGTGTCATTCAAAGACTACCAGGAGATGCCAAGTGTCATAGGTTGTCCTGTCTAGAAAAGGTGGCGCCACTTGAAGTGTGTCTCCTGCAGGGGACACGTGTCAACCCCTCCTTCATTCTAGAAAAGTAGCCTGACACATGTCTCTTCCTACTTTTCTCAGAAAAGTAGGAGACATGTGTCACTCCTAAATTCCTACAAAAAAGGTAGGCTTGTCTCCTCTGAGGTGGCGCCATCTGGAGTGTCTCCTGCAGAGGACACATGGCAAGCTCTCATTTCCTCAGAAAAAGCAAGTGCCATGTGTCATTTTCTGCTTTCTTCAGAAAAGCTAGAATTCAAATATTCAAAAATCCCCATAGGTGGCGAAAATCAAGAACTCCTACCTTTTTCATCCTGTCTGAGATGGCGCCACATGGCTTGGCCCACCTTCTCTCCCCTCTGCCACGTGTCATTCTTTGCTTCTTTCAGAAAAAGTAGAGGACACATGTCCTCTCCCTACTTTTTTCAGAAAAGTAGGAGACACATGTCACTGCCCTCTTTTTCCTCCCTCTTGCCACATGGCATTGTAGGAGCCACCCTGAGGTGGCGCCACATGTCCATCCTCCATTCCTCCAGGGCCAACCTCCATTTGAAATTCGAATTCCCCTCTGAGGTGGCGCCATCTGAAGAACCACACCAGCAGGCTGACACTTGGAACCATCCTGAACTGCCACATGTCCAGATCTCCTTTCACCAGAAAAAGCAAAATTCAAATTCCTCTGAGGTGGCGCCTTCTGAGCCCACTGCTCTGACCTTCTGACATGTGTCAAACACCTTTTGAGGTGGCACCATTCCAGGACTCCACTTGGCTCCATTTTTATTTTATTTTTAATAAAGGTAGCCCACCATGAGGTGGCGCCACCTGAAGACTCCCTACAAAAAGTGAATTTGAAATTCAAACCCCAAGAGAGCACCCTCTGAGGTGGCGCCTCCTGGGAGTTCCCTGCAGAGAGAATCAAGCAAACTTTTGAAAAATTCCAAATTCCCCCTGCTGAGGTGTCTCACCCACAAAATTTCCATTTTTATTTTTCTAAAAAAAATCAAAATAGCCTTTTGAGGTGGCGCCACCTGAGGGCTCCCTGCAGAAGACAAATTCGAATTTCAAACCCCTCAGATGGCACCCCCTGAGATGGCGCCACATGGAGGGCTCAGATCGATCCTGTTTGAATTTCAAAAATTTTTCAGAAAATTTATAAAAACAAGGGTTCACGCCCAGCCTGGAGGAGATCATTTTTTTTAGCTCTGGTGGACTTGAAAAATCCAACCTAGCCTTCCTAGAATCAGATTTTGAACTGTGAAAATCGTGCCCCCTTTGGCGCATTGAAGAAGGTGGAGTAGAGCTCGTGCTGTGGCCAATTCAATTCCAACAGAGGTCGATTTTTGTGAACCATCTGAAGCCCGGAGCGAAGAACGAAGGAAGCTCGTGATAGCTGCCCCTTTCAAGAGCTCCTACGCTGCGTAACAAAACAAGGTGCACTTCTTTTCCCATTGATTGGATTCCATAATTCGAATCGGGAGTCGTTTGAAGAAAGAGCTCATCCGAGGGATGGATTGAGCTATTCTCATAAAACGACATACATAAAAATGTTTCATTATGCTTTCTTGATGATTTTTAACATGCATGTAGCTAGATAGATTTAATTTGCATTTTATTTCATTCATTTAGTACATTTCATGAATTAATTAGGATTAATTTAGCCTTTATTTCAATTCTGCTTATTTTCAGTAGGTCTCTGTTTTTGTCAGTCAGTCCACACATCATTTCATGCATTTGTTTTTTATTAAAAATCCCCACAAAATCACGGAATGCGCCCTTAGGTGTCCCTGAAAATTTTCCAAAAATTCGGAGGCATTTGAATTTGTTTACTGTGGTAAACATTCAAAATGGCAAGTCAGGTTTTTTTACCCGGGATGCATTTTGAAAATCATTTGCCGACTTGTAAAATCGAGATATCCCTCATGGGAGATCCGATTTTCGATCCGAAAAATGTTCTGAACTCAAGAAAATGTCTAGTTTTTAATATGATTTTTTCAGATTTTTCTGATTTTTTTTTTGTATCTTAAAAAAATCCGAGAGTTCGGGACATGTGTCAGAGCCTAATTTGGGCCTCTGAGATCTTGGATTGACTTAGGGCTGTGGTTTATCTTTGTGTGTTGCTCCAAATCCAAAAATGTAAAAAGTGAAAGTTGTGTCCGATATGTCCTCTGTCGGCATATGAAAGCCTGTAATTTTTAGAATAGTGTTGATACCTGCTTCAGATTTTTTTTTGTTAGTCCTCTATTTTGCTACATTTGTCTGTTTTGTTAGTTTAGGCAGGAATATTTATAATTTTCTCTATATTTCAGTTGATCAAATGCCAAAGTCAGCAACATGAAAGTTGTTCATGTAGGTGTCGTGCATAGCTATGATTAACTTCATAAATTTCCATGGCTGTTTTATATTTGTTTGGCATTTTACATCAGATTAGGGTGATTTTTATCTCTGTCAGAACTAAATTTCTGTTATTGAACTCACCATGGCTCAAATCCCGAGGCTATAAAAACCAAAAATGTTCAATTTCGGGTCTTTTAGCAGTCTGCAAAATATCAGAAGTTTCCATTGTGTAAATCTTGCATTATCATATTAGGCATTGCATTTGGTTCGGATCCATAGGCAAAATCCATCATTTTTAGGACTTTCCTTGAATTTTAGCATTTAAATCATATCATTTTGTGATTTTTAGCATTTTAGGTTGTTTATCAGAGTGTTTAGATGCTTCATAACGAATTTGGTACAATTTGGAATCCATTTGAGGTTCGGATCATCCATAATACCAAAACAGGGTCCCGCAAGACACGGATCCAAGCGAAAAACAAGCGAAAATCGTTATTTTTGATAAATTGCAAAATACCAAATTCTGATTTTACAGTCTTAATGTGTTTAGCAGCATGTCATCATGTCTCTTACTGCATTTTATCATCATTTGATTCAATTTGAACTTCAAAATCTCAATTTTACCAAGTTTTCCTTCAAAAAACCCTGATTTTAAAGGTATAACTTTATAATTAGGGGTATTTTGGTCATTTTGACCACCAATTCCGAATTTCAAACTGTTTTCCACTGAATTCCCTGCATTTACATCATTTCAAAACATCAAGGAAGCATGAGAATAGGGTTTATATCCAATTAAATCCAATAATTTCATAATATTATTGGAAAATCTTGGAAAAACCCACATATTTGAGCTAACTTTATTTCAAGCTTGGCAGGGACATTCCAAAGAAGGAGCTGAAGTCTGCAAATTTCCTTTTATTTCATTTACTTAGTGATGTAATAATGTAAATTTTGGAATAAGAGATTTAATTTCCTGCTTAGACTAGGATGCATATCATATAACTTGAATTTATGCAATATCCTGTTTCTATGATTCATGCATTTTATTTCAAAAGCACTATCGATGTTCACGAATGGCACATGCACCAACTCTTAGGGAGTTGACGGACTCGGTGGGATCCATATTTACGGCCCTAGTCGGAATATGGACGAGACCCAGATCCATCATCTTTCTACTAGTCACATTGAGCCTACACTCTTAGGCTATCTTAAAATGCACATCATATTTCCAAAGTTTTCAAAATCATGTGCATCAAATCAACTAAGTTCTGAACATATTCATGGCCACAGTCAGGATATGTGAAGGATTTATCTTGACTCAATGCATATTTTTCCAACAAATCTCTTAGAAAATCTTTTCAAAGTGCATTCATTCACTCATGTCATTTGCATCATGAAATCATTGATTTTCTCAAGATTTTCTCAAGAAAACTTCATTCTCAAGAAATCGATTTCTCAAGAAATTCTAAGGATTTTTCAAAATCGGTTTTCCAAAGACAAGTTTCTCCACAGTTTTCCCTGGAAAATGATATTTTCTTAAGAGATTCAAAAGAGTTTTCCAATCTTTCTCCAAGATCCAAAATCGATTTTCAAGTATTTCAAAAGGGTAAAATTCCCAGGATTTCAACTTCCCAGGTTTTTGAATTTCCTTCTCCAATGAGTTTTCCTATAAATCCTCCATCATTTTCCTAAGAAAACTCTCAAAGTCCAAGTTTTCCTAAGAAGTGTTTCCCTTTTCAAAAGGTTCATCTTTTCTCAAGAATCACTTCCATTTTCCCAAGATTTTCAACTATTTCTGATTTTTCCCACATCTTTATAAGCTTTCTCATGTTTTCAAAATCCCTTTTTTATCTGAGTTTCTTGAGAAATTGACCTTTTTCCTGAGGGATTCTTCCCAACTCCAAATGTTTTTCTAAGCATACATCATGTTTTCCAACTGGCATTTTCCAAAATCTCATAGCACATGCCTGAATTCTCTGTGCATTTAGGATAGAACATAACTTTGATAATTTTGCTAAGTCAAGCATAGTTTTGGTCCTTGGTTCGATTACCCCTGTTAAAGGCGGCAGGAACGGTCGAACCTCGTACCGACAGGTCGAGCCCCATCCCATGGATTTTCTCGCAATTTTAAAAAACGGAGGCGAGTATTTCAAAACAATTTCCAAAATCCGATCAAAGTCTGAAGCGCGAAAGCGTTTCCCCTCTCTCTCTTCCGCAAGGAAGGGAAGACGGGGGAAAAATTTTGCGACGACGACAGCAGCCAGGTGGTATGCAGACCACATTAATTCTATCGAACTAAGAGAGTTCGATAAAGTTGTGAATTTGTTCATAGAGCGCTTCATGTTCAATGTTGAAGCCTCACCAACCCTCAATCATCTGTATAATTTAAAACAGATGGAGAATGAGAAAGCCAGCGAATTCATCCACAGGTGGAGAAGCACCTGTAACAAAATGAAGGTTCCCATCCCAGAGGATCACGCTCTGCAGATTATTCTGAATAATTTTGCCCAGCCTCTGAGGAACCTCATTTCCACTTCGCCCGCCAAATCATTCATCGAGCTAATTGAGAGAGCCGAATGGCTCGAGACTGGCCTAGACAATGGTCTGTACGAAGGATATCCTTTTGTCAGAGGAAATCCTGACCAAAAGAAAAAGGCGCACGTCACCTATGCCGCAGAATTGACAAATCAGGGCAGCAGCAGTTCCGGCAGAAAGAAGAACAAGAAGAGCCGCAGCAAGAACTCAGGGCATCCCAGGGCCGAAAGAACAAACTCTGCCCCCCAGAAGGGAAAATTTGTTAAGCCACAGCCCGTCCAACCAGCGCCCCAACCAGAAGCAAAGCAGCCAGAAAAGCCGAAGCACGAAGGTTGGAGTTATGATCGGGAATTTTCAGCCTTAGAGCAGTCCCGCGAAGACATCTTAGAATATATGATGTCGAAAGGAATGATCAAACTTCCCAAGGTGGAAGATCCTCCCGTCGCTATGGGTAAATGGACTGATAAATTCTGCAAGTTCCATCGAACTGTCGGACACGACACCGAACATTGTTTTGTCCTAAAAAACATCATTCAGGATTGTATTGACAAGAACATGCTGATTAAGGACGAGGATGAGCAACAACCAGAAATCTTGTCCAAGCCATTTCCTAAACATTCAGCTTCGGTCATCACGGAGCAGGCATTCTCTCTCCAAGGCAGTATCCAGCCATGTTCTAGTCGGGACATTCAGGATCAGCATCAGGTCCTCGTCCTCCGTCAAGCGCAGTCTTCTGCCAAGAGGGTGGGAATTACTGCATTCTCCAGCAGTAAGAAACCAGGCCAGAAGCCAACAAAGGCAACGACAGAAATTGACAAGATGGTCCCCAGAATCCCGAAGCGCTTTATCAAGGCAGCTTCAAAGAAAGAAGAAGCTTTAGGGACAGTTCAGAAACCAATCACTGCTTTGTCCAACATTTCCATCCTGGACCTGACCCACGCTTCCCCAGAACACCAGCAAGTGCTAGAAGATCTGCTCAGAAAGATCAAAGTCAAGCCTAGCACGACTCCACAAGACATGGCTCAAATCGTCAATCAGGCCATGACGAATGCACCAATCACCTTTTCTGATGAGGATTTGCCAAAACCTCACTCTTTTTATAACAACGAACTTTACATTGTAGTGCGAACCAAGGGCATGACAGTCCCTCATCTGCTCGTCGATGGAGGCAGCAGCCTCAATATCTGTCCTGAGATGACAGCCAAGGCTTTGGGATTAAAAGAAGATGAATATACCCCGGATCCGATCACGATCTATGGTTTTGACAACCACGGGCAGACAGCCAAGGGGAAGATATTTCTCGAAATTTTTATCAACTATTCAGTGCATACGGTCCTGTTCTATGTGGTCAATGTGCCGCCTATATACAATCTACTCCTCGGGTGCACTTGGATTCACAATGCCAATGCTGTCCCATCAACCTTGCACCAATGCATCAAATGGTCAAAGGGAGGCATGATCACCACGATCCTAAGAGAGGATCTGGAAGAACGACTCCCGCAACCGATGATTCCCCATCCTACTTTCACTGCCGACATCCCGAGCATCCGGGAAGCCGAAGAAATTGATCTGAGTGAAAGTCTGGATATGCTAAATTTGAAAGAAGTCCAGCCAACAGAAAATGTCACCGCAGTAGTTCAGTGGCAGGGACCTCGCTTCTTCAAGCTAGGAGAACGCCTCGATTGCACTTCATTCAAAGATCACCCGCTTTTTCCTCAGTTCTCAAAAACAAGGAAAGGATTTGATCTTCTAATGAAACACGGTTACCAACCCTTCAGGGGTTTGAAAAAAAATGAAGACGGCATTCTGGAGACGATCGTCCCCGATCATCATGTCACCGGTACCGGCTTGGGTTTTACGGGTCAGTCATCCGGCAGAAAGACCACCTTCGTCAAGGGAGCCCAGTAAAGAAGACAATGCCAGTGTTTTCTGTTTTCCTTTCTTTTTGTCATCTTGTAAGGGCAAGATCCGCCCTAGTTTCTTTCTTTCCTTCAGACAATCACTTGTAAATATCAAAGTTTACTTGATCAATGAAAAGTTTGTTTTCTATGTTCATCTTGGTGTACACAAATTCTCTTGTCTATGTTGTCATTTTTTGTTTCTGTACAAAAGGCTATTTTTCGAACGTTTTACCCTTTTTTCTCAAAAACCTCCTTTTCACTTTTCAGATTGCCGGAATCATGGCTCCTAAATCGCTCAAAAAGCTCGTCATCAATACCAACTTTTGTCAAAATAAACCGGCCAGAATCTGCAAAACAGAGGCAGAGGCAGAAGTCAGCAAAGTGTCAGAGCAGGTCGAAGAGTTGGCAGAATTCGACTTAACAATTCAAGATCTGCCAGAATTTGCCAGCATTTAGAAGCAAGATGAATCATCGCCATTGGTTCAAGATCCAACGGAGGATGTCAACATCGGTTCGGAAGACGATCCAAGAATCCTCAAAATTGGTTCAAGTCTAAGTTTAGATGAGAAGGAAAAGCTCATCTACTTCCTCAAACAGCATCAGGAAGTCTTCGCTTGGACTTATGAAGATATGCCAGGCTTAGACTCCAAGTTAGTCGAGCATCGCCTTGTGTTGAAGCCGGATTGCAAACCAATCAAGCAGAAACTAAGAAAAATAGATCCTCGGGTGGCACCGCAAGTCAAAGAAGGACTTGAAGAATTGTTAAAGGCAGGATTCATTCGGACCATTGAATACCCAGATTGGTTGGCGAACATCGTGGCAGTTCCCAAAAAGAATGGCAAAGTTCAGATTTGTACTGACTTCAGAGATCTAAACAAAGCCACCCCAAAGGATGATTATCCACTCCCCAACATCGATCTTCTGATCGATAGCACGGCAGGCCATGCCATATTCTCCTTCATGGATGGATACTCAGGCTACAATCAAATCAAATTGGCCGCTCGTGACCAATCCAAAACTTCCTTCACCACGCCTTGGGGTACCTTTTGCTATACAGTCATGCTGTTTGGACTCAAGAATGTCGGGGCAACCTATCAGAGGGCTATGGCAGTGATCTTTCATGATCAGATGCACAAGAACATGGATGCCTATGTGGATGACATCCTGGTCAAGTCCAAAGAAGGAGAAGATCATCTTGATGCTCTCGGCCAGGTCTTTGAAAGACTTATTCTCTACAAGTTGAGACTCAATCCACAGAAATGCGTCTTCGGAGTAGAGTCAGGCAAGCTGCTTGGCTACATGATCAGCAGGAAAGGCATAGAGGTGGATCCTGCCAAGGCAAAGGCGATCATTGATATGCCGCCTCCCACCAATCTTAAAGAGCTGCGAAGCCTTCAAGGTCGTATTCAGTCAATTCGGCGTTTTATCTCTAATTTGGCCATGAGATGCGAACCCTTCAATCACTTGCTGAGAAAAGAAGTGAAATTTGAATGGGGACCAGAATGCCAGCTCTCATTTAAGCGCATCAAGCAGTATCTTCTCAATCCACCTGTTCTGAAGCCACCAGAACTCGGAAAACCACTTCTTTTATATATTTCCGTCAACCACAATGCTTATGGCAGATTTCTTGCGCAGTATGAGGAAGGCAGCCGGATAGAGCATGCCATCTACTACATCAGCAAGACTTTCATCGATTATGAGAAGAGATATTCTCAGATGAAAAAGACATGTCTAGCCTTAGTATGGATGTGTCAGAAGCTGAGACATTATCTAATAGCCTCAGAGATCAAGATTCTGTCAAGACTCAACCCTCTCAAATACATCCTTGAGCAGCCCTTCCTTACTAGACGGATTGCGAAATGGCAAGTCCTCCTAATGCAGTATGACCTGGAATATGTTTCTCAGAAGTCAGTCAAGGGTCAGTCCATCGCAGATCAGTTGGCAGATTTCCCGTTAACATAAGAGATCAAAGCGGAAGATGATTTCCCTGACGATCGTATTTGCAGTATTCAAGAATCCCCAATTTGGACTCTATTCTTTGATGGAGCCTGAAATATGTCTGGTATAGGGATTGGGATCTTGTTGATCACTCCTGAAAAGGAGATGCTCCCTTATTCCCTCAAGCTCAATTTTCAATGCATTCACAACATGGCCGAGTATGAAGCTCTAATACAAGGCCTCAAGATTTTGCAAAGCTTTGATGTCAAGAGAATACATGCCTTTGGCGACTCATTACTTGTTGTCAGTCAAGTTAATGCTGAATGGCAAGTCAAGGATTAGAAATTAATCCCCTATCAAAAGACTGCCTTGGCTCTCATAGGCAACTTTGAAGAATTTCAGCTCAATCATGTCAAGAGGGAATACAATCATATAGCCAATGGCCTGGCCTATCTGTGTTCTATTTTGTCATTTAGAGATAGTAAGTCCTGTCGTTACTTTGAGATCGGCAGACTTGATCAACCTGCCTACATTCCAGTTGAGCAAGTGAACCAAGCCACTCAGAAAGAGAAGCCTTGGTACCAAGACATCAAAAACTTCATCGAAACTGGAAAATTCCCAGCAGAAATGCCAAGAAAGGAGCAACACGCGGTTCAGTGCATGTCAACCCGTTATTTCCTCCTGGCCGATACTCTTTATCACCGTGGGTTCAGTTCTGAGTACGCTAGATGCTTAGATAAAGATGAAGCCATGGAAGTTGTTCGAGAGGCACACAAGGGAATTTGTGGTGGTCACGTCGGCTACCAAGCACTCGTCAAACAGATTATTCAGGCAGGATACTACTGGAAAACCATGCAGCAGGATTGCCATCAATTTGTAAGGAAATGCGTCAAGTGTCAAATGCACGCACCTTCCATTCATACGCCAGCCGCATATTTGCAATCCGTGGTCTCTCCTTGGCCCGTTTCGATGTGGGCCTTTGATGTAGTCGGTCCGATCACTCCTTCGGCTTCTAATGGCCACCGATACTTCCTCGCGGCCACAGAATACTTCACCAAATGGGTCGAAGTTATCACTCTGCAAATGGTAGAGGGCCGACATGTGATCTCGTTTATCCATAAGAATCTTCTTTGCCGTTTCGGTGTCCCACACGATATTGTGTCAGACAATGACAGTCATTTCAAGAATGAGAAGATGAAGACCTTCTGCTCGAAGTTCGGGATTCATCACCACTTCTCAGCTCCTTACTATCCCCAAGGGAACGGCCAAGCAGAGGCCACCAACAAGATTTTGATCCGCATTCTGGAAAGAATTGTGGAGACGGGCCGTGATTGGCACGAGAAGATGCACGACACACTTTGGGCGTACTGAACCACCATTCGAACCCCAACCAATGCTACGCCTTCAGAGCTTGTTTATGGGACGGAGGTGGTGTTACCTCTACATGTTCAGAAGCCCGCACTCAAGTTTGCGTCACTCATTGAACTTCCGCTTGATCAGTATCAGCAGCAGAGATTGGTACAGCTTGATCTATTAGACGAGAAAAGACTCAAGGCAGCAGAGCACGCTCAAGCCTATCGTCAAAGGATAGCTCGGCACTACGCCAAATCGGTCATTGAGAGAAGATTTTGAGTCAATGATCTTGTGCTCAGATCGACAACTCATCTCAAGCATCGGCCAAAGGGCAAGTGGTCACCCAATTGGGAAGGCCCTTATGTGGTTAAAGAAGCACTGCCTCGCAATTCTTATCGTCTGATCAACGCAGATGGAGTAGAACTGCCCGATCCTATTAATGCTTTACATTTGAAAAGATTTTATACTTGAATTTTTCATCCTAGCCTTTGTACTCTTTACAAGTCTTTCTCAATAAAGCAATCAATCTTCCGTTAAATTCTCACATTCTTCTCCCTGATACTGGGGCATTTTTATTTTTGATCTATACTTATCTTCCTCCATTATAATGCAAGCAGGATCAGACAAATTCTTTTCCTAAAAATCTTACCAACTCTTCGCTAACGTTGGTTATCTTTATTAAATTGCGTTCATTTCATTCTTTTTATCTAATCAAATTTTATCAGTTTATTGTCAACTTTATCAATTTGTCAAAATTTCATTAAGTTTTATCAAATTTTATTCCTTTATCTTTAAAAACCCCTTTCAGGTTAAGGGATAAACCTGATGCCTCTTTCCCATGAGGTATTTCCTTTATTCTTATCTTCCCGCTCAAGTTAAGAGAAAAACCTGACCCTCGTTGTCCAAGGTGTTCCCATTCAGGATAAGGGAAAATCCTGAAACCCCTCGCAGGAGCGATAGTGCTACCTATGAGAATTCTTTTGTAAATAACAAGTCTTATCAACCTTCATTTGATTTTCTAAATTTATATCAATTTCTCTTCATTTAAATTTTCCTTAAATTCTATTCTTTTCCCATGCAGGATAAGGGGTAATCCTGAAATCCCTCATAGGAGCATCAATGCTACCCGTGAGAATTCTTTTTTCAAAATAAATTTTAAATAAATTTCCTTAAATTCTTCCCCATTCTTTTATTTTCCTTCTTCTTTCAGGATAAAGGATAATCCTGAAGTCTTTCCTCATCAATTTCTTTCTCAATTTTCTATCAATTTTTAATTTTATCAATTTTGTTGCTTCTTTGTTAAATTCTTATTTATTCTTCAAAATCTATTTGTCATTTGTTCTTTCCCCTTTCAAGTTAAGAGATAAACCTGAACCTCGTTCTTCGAGGTACATCCCTTTCAGGTTAAGGGATAGACCAGAATTATTTCCCATAAATTCTTCCATTCATATCAATCTTTATTCATTCTCCTTCAGGATAAGGGAAATCTTGAAGTCATCATAAATAATTCAAGGTTCAGACCATCTTGGGTCAAGAATCTTAAATAAATCTTTATATTCGTCGGAATCTATTCATGCCTTTGTCAATCCTTTCGATCTGACTCTTGGGTAGTAATTATTTCCTTCCTGTCTGAGTTCTGACTCAGATTTTTTGTTTTGTTTTTGTTTTCATTTTTGTTTTCAAGATCCGGGTTCCGACTCGGGTTCTTTTCCTTTTATATAATGTTTGAAGTTTCGAGTTCCGACTCGGACTTCCTATCGGATTCAACTCTCGTGTTAGAACCGATCATACCCTTGAAGATTCGAGTTTTTCAAAACTCGGGTTCTTCCATTTTATCATTATTTTAAAGAATCCGGGTTCCAACTCGGGTTTTCCCTTTTATATATCGTTTGAAGTCTCAAGTTCCGACTTGAACTTCCTTTTAAATCCAATGCTTGTGTTGGACAAATCATTGTTTTGAGAATTTGAGTTTTTTTTTCAAACTCAATTCTCACTCATTTTCTTATATTTAAAAACCGGGTTCCGACTCGGGTTTTCCCTTTTATATATCGTTTGAAGTCTCAAGTTCCGACTTGAACTTCCTTTTGAATCCAATGCTCATGTTGGACAAATCATTGTTTTGAGAATTCGAGTTTTTTTCAAACTCAATTCTCACTCATTTTCTTATATTTAAAAACCGGGTTCCGACTCGGGTTTTTCCTTTTATATATCGTTTGAAGTCTCAAGTTCCGACTTGAACTTCCTTTTGAATCCAATGCTCGTTTTGGACAATTCATTGTTTTGAGAATTCGAGTTTTTCCAAACTCAATTCTCACTCATTTAAGAACCAGGTTCCGACTCGGATTTTCCTTTTGTATATTCTTATTTTTGAAGTCTCAAGTTCCGACTTGAACTTCCTTTTGAATCCAATGCTCGTGTTGGACAAATCATTGTTTTGAGAATTCATGTTTTTCCAAACTCAATTCTCACTCATTTAAAAATCGGGTTCCGACTCGGATTTTCCTTTTGTATATTCTTATTTTTGAAGTCTCAAGTTCTGACTTGAACTTCCTTTTGGATTCAATGCTCGTCGTGTTGGACAAATCATTGTTTTGAGAATTCGAGTTTTTTTCAAACTCAATTCTCACTCATTTAAAAACCGGGTTCCGACTCGGATTTTCCTTTTGTATATTCTTATTTTTGAAGTCTCAAGTTCCGACTTGAACTTCCTTTTGGATCCAATGCTCGTGTTGGATAAATCATTGTTTTGAGAATTCGAGTTTTTTTCAAACTCAATTCTCACTTATTTAAAAAATCGGGTTCCGACTCGGATTTTCCTTTTGTATATTCTTATTTTTGAAGTCTCAAGTTCTGACTTGAACTTTCTTTTGAATCCAATGCTCGTGTTGGACAAATCATTGTTTTGAGAATTCGAGTTTTTCCAAACTTAATTCTCACTCATTTAAAAACCGGGTTCCGACTCGGATTTTCCTTTTGTATATTCTTATTTTTGAAGTCTCAAGTTCCGACTTGAACTTCCTTTTGAATCCAATGCTCGTGTTGGACAAATCATTGTTTTGAGAATTCAAGTTTTTTTCAAACTCAATTCTCACTCATTTAAAAACCGGGTTCCGACTCGGATTTTCCTTTTGTATATTCTTATTTTTGAAGTCTCAAGCTCCGACTTGAACTTTCTTTTGAATTCAATGCTCGTATTGGATGAATTGTTGTGTTGAGAATTCGAGTTTTTCAAGCTCAATTCTCACCCATTTCTTATATTTGAAAATTTGAGTCCCGACTTGGATTTTCGCTTTTGTACATCCTCATTTTCTCAAAATTCTGACTTGAATCTCATTGCCAATCTAATGCTCACTTATGGAGCGGAGTTCTCCTTGAACTTCCCCTTCAGGATAAGGGATAATCCTGAAACACCGGCAATCATTCTCGCTTAATCCTCAAGTATCTTCGAGTGTCGGTCTCATTTTTCAAATCCTCCTTTTGAAAAACCCAGTGCTCGTACTGGTGTGCATTTCGAAAACCCAGTTCTCGTACTGGTGTGCATTTCGAAAATCCAGTGCTCGTACTGGTATGCATTTTTAAAAAAAAAAAACCAGCGCTCGTATTGGGGCATTTTTCAAAATCCAGTGCTCGTGCTGGTACATCTAGTGCTCGTGCTAGTGTTTGGCTGACTAATCAGTTAGCCCTCCAGGTTCAGTCTTTGTACTAACCAAATATCATCATTCAAATTCTAAATTCTCAAATTTCAACCCTCGGGTTATCATTTTGTCAAAAATTCAAAATCTTTTCTTGCGAAGGACCCGCTTTAGGGAGAGTTCGAAGGAGCTCATTCTTTTCGCATGCAACCATCTTTTGTTCGCAAGAACTCTCTTTCAGAGAGAGTTTGAAGGGACTCATTTTCTTCGCGAACAGTTTGCAAAACAACAACCAACTTTACACAAAAGAGCCCTTTTTGTTAGGGAGAGCTTCGACGGAAGCTCGTTTCTTTTGTGGCCCTTTGTTTTTCTCATCTTTGGCCAAATCCTTTCGCAGAGGACCCTCTTCTATGGAGAGTGTGATGGACTCGTCCCTCTGTGATACTTTCTCAAACTTTGTTTTTTCGGCCGCCTTCCATAAGAGAAGCCTAGAGATAGGGAGTTTTGACGAAAACTTAATTTCTCTTCGAAAGTTCCGTTCTGCAAACACCTCCTCTTTCAGGGAAGAGAGGAGTATTTCCAACTTCCCATTCAGGTAAGGGCTTAAGCCTGAGTCTCTCTTTTTGGGGAAAAAGAGAGGAGAATTTTGTCACGGACGTGTCGATTCGATATCGAGCAATTTCTTTCATCAGGGATTTATAGAATACTTTTGCCAATTTGCTATCAAAAGTCATTATCAAAGCTTTCATCACATAAAGAATTGTCTCAAACTACCTTTAGTATTATTTCCAAAAGCGCAAGACTTTTTACGAAATGAGAACTAAATTCAAGCTTATTCTGTTGGTCAACCGAAAGGATGAAGAAAAAATCTTCGATATGACCAGTAAAGGAAAATTCAATGATGTTGAAAAGCTATAAGTGAACTGATATTGATCGTAGCTGTGGCACATTCCTAAAGATCATTTTTTTTGGCAGTAAGACAGTGAAAATATCCTGGGCAGTAAAAAAGAACCTACCCAATCCATATATCCTCAGTCGCCTAAGCTGCAATCAAATATCCGCAAAGGGATCTCTCAATTATCGTCAAGATGAAGGCGAATTAAGCGAGTAGACCCACGGGGCCAAAGAAGATTTGAAACATCTCCAAGATGACGGAGTTTGTGACGGATCCTTCCAGGGAAAGTTCAGATCACCGTCGAGATGAAGGCGGATGCGATGGACCTACCGACAAACCCTAAAAGATATTTGATTTCTGCTATCATCTAGAGATTTCAAGAACCAATGTCATAATTCCTGAAATGGAAAAAGAAGGATCGGAGCATCTCCGAGATGAAGGAGTTTGTAACGTACCCTTCCCTGAAAAAGAGAGAAAAGTCAGGACATCTCCAAAATAAAGGATGATGTAAAAGAACCCAAGAAAGCTCCATGGTTCAAAAGAGTGCAAAAGATCATCATGGGAAATGCCCAGGATATCAAACTGCCCGAAATTGCCAGGAATCATCTTTATCTATGTGGAATTCTTTCATCAATGTCTCGTCATTCGATTGCTTTTATGAAGCTAAGAATATTTCCTCTTTGTTCATATCAAGGAAATTGATACCTTCCTTGAAGAAACTCCACAGCAAAAAGTTTGAGTTTGATTCTCAACTCTACAGAGTTAGCCCAACTGGAGCTAATACTCTAGGTAGAAAGATGTGACATTTTTCACACATAAGCACAATACAATCATTCTGAATCAACCACAATTTTGGCATCTTATTGGCAATATTTTCTCTTATCCCAACATGAAGTGTGAACTTGATAGTCGTTTTGACGTATCCTGACGTCATCCCTCCTTAGGACTGAAAAGTCCTTTCCTTCCGCCTGATCCGAGCGTTCTCAGATCTGCACACTTCTTTGTGCTCCCCACTGTCCCACCATAGACAGTTCCCGCTCAGGATAAGGGTTAAACCTGAACTTTTTGCAAAAGATTTGTTATTGTCAAAAGCTATTTTCAATCTCAGCAATGAGGCGCCCAAGAACAACCCCTTTTCAAGCTTTAGGGACCCCCATTTTTATCCTTTTGCAAAAACCCCTCTTGGACTTGTTGTGCAAAGTCTAGAGGCCCATCACAGTTTTCCTCGCTCCTCGAGGATGCTGTATCCATTCAGGCTAAGGATTAAACCTGTTACCTCGCTCCTCGAGGTACAAACCAAAACCTTATGCGAGAGGTCGTCCGTTTTTAGAAAGCTGATTTAGTCTCAGCAATGAGACACCCTAGATCATCCCCTTTCCAAGCTTTAGGGAATCCCTTGTTTTTCTCTTCTCGCAAACCCCTTCCGGATTTGTTCGTCCAAATTCTGAAGGTCCTATCACGGCTTCCTCATTCGAGGATTCTGTATGGTCGTCCCTTTCAGGATAAGGGTGAAGGCTGAGCCTCGCTCCGCGAGGTACCTCCTTTTTTTTTTTTTTCAGGTTTGGGTTAAATCTGAGCCTCGTTTCGACGAGGCAATCCTCCTGTCCCATCATGGCCTTCCCCACAAAGGAATCCATGCTCTTTATCTATTCATCCAGGAAAGGATCATGCTTAAGTTTCATCTCATGCGGCATTTCTCTCAAAAATGTCCCATCAAAAGGTCTGCTTATATTTCCTTTTCCCATCTGAATCATCTTGATATATCTTCGTCCCATCCAGGTTAAGGGCTAAACCTGAGTCGTTCCAAAAGTTGATCTTGTGTCGCCCATGAGACCTGATCAAAATTCTTATCTTTCACCGTTTTTGGGATCTTCACCCAAAGTCCCATCACGATTTCCTCATTTCTATTTATTCAGTCATATCACTTTCGAGGATTTCGTCTTCCCCAAGCCATTCAGGACAAGGCTTTAAGCTTGAAAAGCCATAATTCTTCCACACCTAGTTCAGATCTGCTGACTGGGGCATTTTTTTAAAATTTGGAGTATTTCTTTGCCACTAAGCTCGGCTTTCAACCGGCTTAGTAGCAAAAAGGGGCATTTGTGAACACCCCAAATTTTTCAAAATGTTGTAAATATCCCTGTTTTGCCCCTTGACCCCGTTTTCTGGGTAATTGAGTCAGTTTTAAATCTAAATTCTATTTTGTCTCTCAAATTTGGTTAAAATCAAATTCATTTTGCATATCTGACTCAAATTTCGGATCCGGATCTAGGTCAAAAATCCAAATCCGAGCTTCATTATCCAATTTTAAATCAAATTCTCAAAATTATCCAAAATAACTTTTTGAAAGGCTCAGATAGTCCATCCAGTATCCGTTTGGATCCATCGGGTTATATTTCTCAATTCGAGGCTTAAAACTCGAATATTTTCTCAAAACTTGGGTCCAAACCCATTTTCTGAAGAAATTTTCCCAAGATAGCCTTGAAAACCCTCTTTTTATAAATATTTATCAAAAATACAAAAAATGGTCTTGTCCCTCGTATTGTTTAGGTTTAGAATCTTAATGCCCAAAAATGATAAAAAATCAGAGAAATATAGAAAAGAAACAAAAATTGGTTTTTGAAGAATGAGCCTTTTTACTAGAAAAACAACTTTCGTAAAAGCTTTTTGGAAAACTACCAGTCTTTTGAAAATATCTAAAATAAGAGGGCTTCAACAAAAATTTTCTGTTAGGGTTACGAAACCCCTCCTGCTCGGCCTTCCGAAGGCACCCGTGGCCTCCACCCGCCCAAGCCCTTCATCACCAGCCTCCACGAGCTCCTTCCTTCCTCCGTCCATCTACAACAGAAAGCTCGATCGCCTTCTCCCCCTGACTCTCGCCTCTTTCTCCCTCCATGGCCGACCACCCCCATGTGCGTTCCTCTTCCATCATCAACCCTCCGATCGCCTTCGCCCTCCTCCTTCGTTCATCACCAACAAACCTCGCGTGCGTCCACCTCCCAAGCTCCTCCACCCTCCAATGGCTGGAACCCCCTTTCTTCAACCCTTGGATCACTTCCCCTTCTCCCTCAACCCTTCATCGCCAACCCCTCCCCTTCTCGATCTTTCTTCATTTTCCTATATAAATGGGTATCGAGAGCCTCTGAAGGGGGGGATTCCTTTCATTGCCGAGCTTGCTACACACCCATTACACCGAGGAGATTGATTATATCCGACCTTTGCTCAGCCATCTTCTCTATCGGATCCCACTTTCTCCAGTTCGATTTCAAGAGAGGAGTTCCGCGAGAAGGAAAAGAAGAATCCCTCCACACAACTCTGCAAACTACGGAGACCGATCAATCCTGCGGCTGAAGCCATTACGGTAGGTATCCTCCCTAATCTCCCAATTTCCTCCGTTTTCTTGGTTTTTCCCATTTTTTTTTATTAGCACTCATGTAGGATCGGTTTGCTTATAGCAAAATCGACCCATGCCTGTGCGAAATCGACGGAATATCCATATTCCAACATTTTTCCTTCCGTTTTCTTCCTTCTTCTTTTTTTTTTCGTGATTTCCCTTTTGGTTATGTATGTTTCAATGCTTACGGTAGCATCCGTTCGTTTCTCCGCATTCTAGCTTTTGGGTTGGTTTAGTGATTCTGATGACGTTTCATTCAATATATCCTTTTGGTTGCATTGCGTCGTATCATGCTTGATCATCCACTATACTTCTGGTTATTCATGTTTATTTCACGGTTTATTGTTTACCTCAGTATTTTCCTTTCCTTTTTTTTTATTTTTTTTATTGATCTCAGCAGCAACACTTAAACTTTGTGTTTACCATTAGCAGACACACAACATCATAGTTACTGTATAAACTTCGTCACATTTTTAGTTGCTTGTTGGTGCAGTCGTGTTCAATCATGTCTTTACTTCATGATTATGTTTGTCACAGATATAAAATGAAATGGCATTCATCATATTGTCCTGTTCCGTCTGTTACACGCTATCTGGTCTATACCGAGTCATCAATCCTATAGTATACTACAGCCTAGATTGATCTGTCGGACCCTCAATACTTCATGTGGTGATCGACTGGTCGTTTGGGGTGCTACAATCGGCATCTCACCCAAGTTCCGGATCTCGTTGGAATCATATGCTTGTAGGCTTATTGGGTCCTTTCATCATTTTAATCACGGATTATGTATGACTGGCCTGTAGGATCAAATCCCTTAAATCACTGTGATATCCTCTTGTATGACCCCTGTTTCAGTGTATCGATGGCATCTCCTTTTATCATTTTTTGTCTAATTTTGTGGCATGAATACCTGGTAATCATATTTGTCCTTACATCTCCCTTTTGATAGCCATTTTATATATTAATCATGGATGTCTGAGCATTATATTGTATCCTCTGCACTTTATCCACCCAATTGTTTCCTAATCTCAGCATTTATAGACTCTATTCAAGAGATGTTGAAGGATGGATTCATCATGAATCAGGTCCAAGATTGATTTCCCGGTAAAGCGATGGCTCACTGTGAGACCCTCCATATCGTAATTATAATGTGGGTTTTCTGTTGTTTTGAGAACCTGAGGGCTTCGGTTGAAGGAAGCTCATTCCTTCTGGAGCCTTGCGCTTGATCAACTGGCAGAGTTATGAGTCATATGATTTTAACATAGCAGAGCTAGAAGGAGTTTTGTGCCATCTTCAAGATTTTATGGTCCTCATAGTTCTCGTCAGTCAACTAGAATTTGGAAGACTACAGGCCCCCGTCTCTTGAAAATAGTCATGTTATGATTCACAATCATTGCCTGTGTGTTCCATTTATCTGTAACCATTGTAATGGCTTGTTGCTCCATCATGCATCACTATGCATATCTACATGTTTTTTTTTTTATCACTTCTGATATCATGAGCGTGATTGAAAGGTATCTTTTGTTATATCTATGTAGCCTTATGTATTCCAACCCAGCCTTTTCTTTGTCTTTTCTCTTCTCCTCTCTGTTGTGCATATCATCATAATTTTTGAATCAGGTTGGATCTCTCCAGAGCCCACCATTCTTGATGAAAGGTAAGATCGCTATGCGAGTTCCATTTTGGTGAGGCGAAGGATATGGTAATATTAAGGACATGTTATCCTATTCCTCATCTTCGTGAATTGTATCATCTTTGATCGCAAGAATTATTGTGTGAACTTCTCGTTTTTTTTAGCACATATAATTCTCTGCACGACATTATGGCCCACATCATCAATAAATTACCAATAATCACTGAAAATACATGGGAGCCTTGAAACCACTACAGTTGCTAAGGAAGAAATCAGGTAACAGTATGGGAAGTGCGGCTGCGCTATCATAATCCTCAAAAGGGGATCTTCCCCCCAATGAAATCCTACCTGATGAAAGTTGCCTGGCTCTCTTTCAGGAGTTTTTGCCTTTCCTTTGAGCTTTCTGAGAATTATTCTCAATATGATCTTTCTGGTTGTTCAGATAATGCTGCAAATATATATATATATATTTTTTTTTTTCTGCTCCAAGTGATGTTCATTTCCTTACATTTTTTTTTCTCTTCTTTTAGCTGTATTATATTTGTGCGTCCAAGGTTGGTTTGGGTTCACCTCGAGCTCGTCAGCAGAAACTCTGGTGGATCAGCGTATACTGTGAGTTATATTTCCTATACATGTTTCTTTTGTTTCAGAGACTTATACTCTGAGAGATGTTCCCCTTTTGATTACATGAGCAGCATTTTCTGCTATATAGCAAATTTTCTGGTTTACAATTCAAATACAGTGTTTGTCTATCTATATATCCCTATGTGTAATATTTTTTTTGCATATGTGACTTCGTTACATCCTTTTCTTTAACATCGCATTCATGCCAAGTCCCTCATAGTGCGCACCCTTCCTGTCTCAACATGTTTCTAAGTTATGAGTGCTTTGTCCCTGTATGTTTAGCTTACTGTAGCTACTCCTCCCGATCCAAGAGTTTTCAAGTAGGGGGAGTATATAGAGACTTCAGCAATAACAGTCTAACCTCAAGGAATTAATATTCATGCTGAATCTTCTTCACCAAAACGTGATACTGCCATTATTGGTGATGAGGAATAGAATGAAGTTTACAGACAATCGTTCCCATAGCTCCGGTTTTGAAAAGGAAGCATGTGCTGTCATGTTCCATATGTCTAGCCCTGCTAGCACAGTGCCCATTTGTCACAAGTTCTCATCATTTACATGGTTAGCCTCTAGAATCATGAACAAATAGAGATTACACATTTTATTATAATCCCTTACACGCCTACATCAGTGCTGACATTGTAATTTTACCCTTTTAACACCTCCAGCAGTGCTTAGGTATTGCTGTGACTCCATCTCCATCACCTCCAACACATGGGTCTGGGTATTTCATACTGTATATGCAGATCATACGTACCTGTTATAAATAAATGTATGTTAGGTTTGCATTTTTGTGCATTTGGGCTTATATCTAGGTAGGTATGCCCTTATAGGCATTTAGATAAAACACCCTCCTGTGCTTACACTTAATCTCATGTGACACATACATTCTTCCATCACCTCGTATATAAAATGTTGCTTCCTTTCCGCGAGCAATTTTTCCTATGCTAACTCGAAATTTGCAGGAGATATGTAAAGAGTGTTGTTTTGCCTTTTGAGATAAAGAAATTCTGTAATTCCATTCAAAACTCGTAATAGTTATGTATTAATAAGAAAATTTTATTTTCAGCCTTAGGTAGAATGAATGAGCATTATAAATATCATGAATTGCTTGTGTTCATACATTTTTTTTTTATTATTCTTCAAATTCTCACAATGGTGAAACACGAATGGCACGTGCACCACTTCGTGAGAGGTAAGTTGATGATCCACATCAATGGCCATAGTCAGGGTGTGGACAAAACTTAGGATTTTTATCTTTTACGAGGTAACACTGAATCCACAATGGATCCATTTTCAAAATTTATCATATTTTCTTAAATATTTTTTTTCTTTTATTAGAATTTAACTTAAAATTGACTCAAAATGTATGTTAGGTTTTCATTTTTGTGCATTTGGGCTTATATCTAGGTAGGTATGCCCTTATAGGCATTTAGATAAAACACCCTCCTGTGCTTACACTTAATCTCATGTGACACATACATTCTTCCATCACCTCGTATATAAAATGTTGCTTCCTTTCCGCGAGCAATTTTTCCTATGCTAACTCGAAATTTGCAGGAGATATGTAAAGAGTGTTGTTTTGCCTTTTGAGATAAAGAAATTCTGTAATTCCATTCAAAACTCGTAATAGTTATGTATTAATGAGAAAATTTTATTTTCAGCCTTAGGTAGAATGAATGAGCATTATAAATATCATGAATTGCTTGTGTTCATACATTTTTTTTTTATTATTCTTCAAATTCTCACAATGGTGAAACACGAATGGCACGTGCACCACTTCGTGAGAGGTAAGTTGATGATCCACATCAATGGCCATAGTCAGGGTGTGGACAAAACTTAGGATTTTTATCTTTTACGAGGTAACACTGAATCCACAATGGATCCATTTTCAAAATTCATCATATTTTCTTAAATATTTTTTTTCTTTTATTAGAATTTAACTTAAAATTGACTCAAAATATATACCAATGGCCATAGTCAGGGTATATTGAGAGTTAATTTCACTTTAAATTCTATAAAAGCACCAAATGTGTTTCATTCTTCACCTGAGTTTAAATATAGATTATTATATAATACATTCAATGACCATAGTCAAGGATGTATTATATTTTCAATCTTATTTTAATTCATCTAAAGAATGGAATAGCTTTTCAAAATTTAATTTCAAATTCTTCAAATTCATTCATCATTTAGGATAGAACTGCATCATGTTTTCAAAAATTCCTTTTCAAAACTCCAAGTGATGTAAATATCTTCTTCAATCAATCTTCAATTCTTGTAAAAACCAATTCATCTGTTCATTTTCAATTCTATTTCATTTTCAATCTCAAAAGTTCAATTTAACTTTGAGATTTCAAATGTATTTTATATTCAAAATTTCCAATTCAAATCAGATTTCAAAGTTCAATTTGACTTTGAAATTCTAAATTCATTTTATATTCAAAAACTCCAATTCAAATCAGATTTCAAAGTTCAATTTGACTTTGAAATTCCAAATTCATTTTTATATTCAATTTAAAACAGATTTCAAAGTTCAATTTGACTTTGAAATTCCAAATTCATTTCAAATCAGATTTCAAAGTCCAAGTTGACTTTGAAAATTCCAAATTCGTTTTATATTCGAAAATCAAAATTCAAAGTTCAATTTAACTTTGAAATTCTTGATTCATTTTCTAAAATTCCAAATTCAAGCTCCAAATTCAGATCCACTCTATTCTAGGATCCAGAATCCAATTTCACCTTGGATCTCAGACTTCAGATCCAAAACCCATCTTAGGGTCCAGAGTCCAACTCTACATTGGATCACAAACTTCTGATCCAATTCCATTTTAGGATCCAGAGTCCAACTCTACATTGGATCACAAACTTCTGATCCAATTCCATTTTAGGATCCAGAGTCCAACTCTACATTGGATCACAAACTTCTGATCTAATTCCATTTTAGGATCCAGAGTCCAACTCTACATTGGATCACAAACTTCTGATCCAATTTCGTTTTAAGATCCAGAATCCAATTCTACTTTTGGATCTCAGAATTCAGATCCAAATCCATTTTAGGGTCCAGAATCCAATTCCACTTTGGATCTCAGACTTCAAATTAAAATCCATTTTAGGGTCCAGAATCCAATTCCACTTTGGATCTCAGACTTCAAATCCAAATCCATTTTAGGGTTCAGAATCCAATTTCACTTTGGATCTCAGTCTTCAGATCCAAATCCATTTTAGGATCCAGAACCCAATTCTACATTGGATCTCAGATTTCAGATCTTAAATCCATTTTAAGATCCAATTCCATTCCCAATTCTAGATTTCAAATACAATCTCATTTGAACTCCCTAAATCCATTTCTATTCTTAAATACCATTTAATTTTCTCAGATCCATTCTAAATTGCAAACTTCAAAGTCTAAATTCAATTCCATCTCAAGTATTCATTTCCTTTCCTAAATTCAAGTTCAAAATTCAAAGTCCATTTTCGACTTTGAAATTTCATTTCCTTTCATTTCAAAACTTCAAATCATTCTTTCTCAAAATCAAGATTTATCCTTCCAATCCTGATTTATTTCAAAAACTCAGAACTTCTCTGATCTATCTCAAGTTCTAAAGTTAGATTCAAACATTTCTTCACTCCCTTACCAAGTTCATCTCAGAACACTTGGAAATTTTCTAAAATGTGTTTTTTTTTAAATAGCATACATCTTCACATTGCACAAGCATGATTCTTTGTGCATTTAGAGTTAGATTAAATTCTTAGATTATATTTAGGCAAAGCAAAAGGCATAGATTCGATCCTTGGTTCGATTACCCCTGGTAAAGGCGCCAGGAACGGTCGAACCTCGTACCGACGAGCGAATCCCGTCTCTCTATTTTTCCCGCAAATTTTCAAAACGGAGGCGAGTAATTTTCTAAATATTTTCAAATAAAGGTCAAGTGAAAACCCACAAAAGATTTTTCTCTTCTCTCTTTTTCTCTTTCTGTTCTGTCTTTTATTTTCCTCCCTTCAAAAAGGAGGAGAATAGAGGTTAGAAAAGGAAAAGAGAAGGAAGAGATAGAAACCACAAGAGAATAGGAAAAATTTTGCGATAATCACACTCCCCTTAATATTTCCATTTTACTATATTGATGTCCATTTTGTTTTCCATATCCTGTTATAATCTTTTAAGCGGTACTCTCATAAACTCTGTTTTAGTCTGTGTTGAGAATGTCTCCCAGTCGCCTATGATAGCACCTTCAACTACTGATTTGAAATCGGGTCAGAGAAGTCCTTCGTGACTCAGATGATTTTGGGGAATTTTTATGGCTTGCTATGAGTTAGGTCCATCATTTGCTGTTAAAGAATGTTTTACCATTGAAATCCCCCCCTGCAGCCTCTAGTGAGCATCCAGATGTGCCATGATTGAGAGTATCGAAATCGTAAATGAAATCGGGGACCAAAATGCCACAGTGATGCATACTTTAGTTTTATAGCTGCCATTCACCATGTTTCAATTCAGTATGATTTCAATTATTTCTCGTAGAAATCCACTTGCATTCACTGATATCTTGTTCATTCATTTACCCATCTTCTGTTAGCTTTATTTCTCTTAGCATCTAAGGTTGATCATAAGCACCATCATTTTTTTGAACTTGATATATTTGTGCATAACCTCTGTTGTGATATCAAAGTTAGGTATCTGTAAACACCCCAAATTTTCACTCACCTTCTTGACATCGCCCTCAATTGGCACATTTCAATTCTTCAGAAGCAGTAAAGGGCAAAATGGTCAATGTCCAAAGATTGAACCTTGCAGAAAGTCCTAAATTTCATTCTTGAGCCTCAAAATTTCTATATTTAGGTTCAGAGACATCTTCAAATTGCAAAATTTCAAAATCCTTTTTCTGGATAAAAAGCTAGAATTTCCAAGTCCGAGCTTAGAGTGACATTTCATAGAACATGTCTTTGCATAACATTGCATCATTTCACTGCACAGCATGTCATTTTGAGATCCAGAACTCCTGATTTTTAAAATTGTCAATCCAGATTTGATTTTAAACTTTTCAAAATTGATTTTTTAAAACCCTGGTTTTCAAAATTGCCAATCTTTTCCCATTTTACCCCCAGGACTTTTTAATTACAAAAGTTTTCTCAAGAAAACAGTCTGGATATTTGGATATTGATTTTAAAGATTTTATCTCAAAAACTTTTTGCAAAAAGATTTTAAATCTCTTTACAAAAAATTTTACATTTACTTTATCCATATTTTTGCCCTGAAAAATCATTTTTTTCCAGATTCTTGAAAACAAATAATGTTTTATCTCGTATTTTCAAATAAGTGGAGCAGGACCCGCCTTTGAACTAGCATCATACTCAGGCTCCCAGGTAAATTTCTTATTCTCAAGCAGGACCCACCCGGAGATCGAACCCATTTGCAAATTCTTCTTAATATTATTTTTTTTTAGTTATTCTTTTAGTTAGTGGGCCCACACACATGTGGCACCCCAATTGAAAATAAAAGATTTTCCAAAACAAAATAAAACTTTATTTTCCAAAAGGATTTTAAAAGTAGGTTGAGGTGGCATTTCCATAAAAGCCTCTCATTTATTTCAATACTCACTTTTTATGTTATTTCTTTTTTTTTTTTTTATTTAAATAAAAAAAAAATTTTAGAAGGAAGCAGCCTTAATGGCACAGCCGAATTTCCCTAAAGTAATAGATTTGATTTTGCCTAAAACTTAGGGAAATAAAACCAAATTTTGAAAAAAAAAACAGGGAATGCGCCCCTCTTGAAACGGTTAGTTCAAAAAAATTTCAAAAAAGGAGGTAACGGAACCTCATGAATGGGGGGGGGCTGCGTTTTTTTTTTAAGGGAGCTGGAATTTTTTTAAAAAGGGAAGGCCATTGATCGAGAGAGGAGGAAGAAAGGTAGCCGATTGAAGAAGGGGGGAGAGAGTTTGATTTGGGGATTTTCTCTTTCTTATTGCAGGATTTTCTGGATTTCTCGGTCGTGGAGGGTGCCCCCATTGAGGATTTTATCTTGAGCATCCAGGTTGAAGGGCTGCAGAATGTTGCTGCCCCTTTCCTTCAACCCACCAGCAGTAAGAGATCCAGCCAACTGCCCATCATTTCTTCAACCCACCAAAAGTCGCCGCACATCCTTCAGCACAGCCAACGTAGTCTTCAACATCTTCAGCCCCAGCCGCACATCCACCTTCAGCAGGAAGCCCAACCGCACATCCACCTTCAGCAGAAAGCCCAGCCGCACATCCCCTTTCAGTCCATCAGCCAAGAAAAGGAAAAATCGACCCTCTTTTCTAATCCATCCAGCCACATTGTAAGTTCTGCATCTTCTTCTTCTTCTTCTACTTCAGATTCTTCATCTTATCCTTCTTCCCCATGATCAATTGATTTTTTTTTGAAAAACTAAAAAAAAAAATATAGATAGTTGCGATTCCAGATTTTTGTATTGTTCATTGTCCGATCTTCTATTCTGTAGTTGATCCTTTAGTTAAATTCTGTTGATTGATTCATAGTTCTATTTTATGTGTTTGTTATATTTTCATTTCCTAATTTTCATTTATTAGTTGTTTAATACATTTTTTTTTTCTTAATTTCCTATTGCTTTCATTATCTGTTTTCTTTCATGGCAGATGATTTCCTGTTTTCAGTTTAGCATCTGTTTGATTTCTTGTTGATTAATGCTTTAACTTCCTATAATTTCCTGCTTGTTTTCTCCTGAATTTCCTGTTTCTTTAATTCTTGAATTTCCTGTTGGTTTTACTGTTTTACATTAGGTAGGTCATATTTTATTTTGAATTCTGAATTTCTTGTTTCAAAGTAAATCATTTCCTGCCATTAGCTATGTGAATGGATGTGTGAAAATCATTTCCTATCGTTAGCTATGTGAATGGCTGTGTGAAAATCATTTCCTGCCATTAGCTATGTGAATGGCTGTGTGAAAATCATTTCCTGCCGTTAGCTATGTGAATGGCTGTGTGAAAATCATTTCCTGCCGTTAGCTATGTGAATGGATGTGTGAAAATCATTTCTTGCCATTAGCTGTGTGAATGGCTCATGAAGATCATTTCCTGCAATTGGGCTGTGTGAATGGCTCATGAAGATCATTTCCTGCAATTGGGCTGTGTGAATGGCTCATGAAGATCATTTCTTGCAATTGGGCTGTGTGAATGGCTCATGAAGATCATTTCCTGCAATTGGGCTATGTGAATGGCTCATGAAGATCATTTCCTGCAATTGGGCTGTGTGAATGGCTCATGAAGATCATTTTCTGCAATTGGCTCTCTGAATGGTTTATGAAAATCATTTCCTACAATTGATTTTGTGAATGGCTGTGTGAAAATCAACTGTTTTGGCTGTGTGAATGGTTTATAAAATCATTTCCAACAATTGATTTTGTAAATGGCTATGTGAAAATCAATTGTTTTGGCTGTGTGAATGGTTTATGAAAGTCATTTCCTACAATTGATTTTGTGAATGGCTGTATGAAAAACAACTATTTTGATTGCGTGAATGGCTTATGGAAATCATTTCCTGCATGTATCCATTTTTCTGTTGCAAATGTGCAGTCTTGATAATTAGTCACCTTCATGAACGGATATATCCATATCCGTTCTTGATCTATATGCCATCTTTGGCATGCTTTGTTATTGGTATATGGGGAAGCTCCATACCCATTTTTATTGAAAAATACATTATAATTTGAGAAATATGGCTGTATGAAATCACCTACAGAAACTGTATATACCTGTATTTTCTGATTTTACCCATTATATGGAATTTTCCTTTATATGTATATTCTCTTATTATAGGTATATATATATTGATATGTATGTATATCTACCCATATGTATACGTATATATGTAGATATATATGTATATATATATACATATATATATACTTATATATATATATATACCTTCATGTGTATTGGATATCACATATATTTTTCCTTTTCTTTTACTTTTTGCAAATATATCTTCATTATCATATATCATTTATCATAAATTCAAGTATTTTTATATCTACATGTATATCTTTGTTGTATATAGTATATATACCCATTTCCTTGGTTATCTTGTACTAACTCTCATTTTGAAGGAAAATCTAGAAGTTGCTGATTCCTTGGCTCTATTTCATTTTTTTTTACTTTATGTTATGTAATGTAACAATCCAATGTAAACCTTGGAATAAGATTTACTTTTACTGCTTAGATTAGGCCGCATCTCATATAGTTTGATTTCAGTAATATCCGGATTATATGATGCATACATCTCAATCTTTCAAAATTCACTGTGGATGAACACGAATGGCACGTGCACCAACTCTTAGAGAGTTGATGAACTCGGTGGAGTCCATATTTACGGCCCTAGTCAGAATATGGACGAGACCCAGATCCATCATCTTTCTACCAGTCACATTGAGCCTACACTCTTAGGCTATCTTGAAAATGCACCTCATATTTCCAATGTTTTCAAAATATTATGAATTAACTCAAATAAACCCTGAATATATTCATGGCCACAGTCAGAATGTGTGAAGGATTTACTTTGGCTTAATCCACATTTTTCCAACAAATTTTTCAAAAATCTTTTCAAAAGTGCATTCATTCATTCAAATCATCTGCATCATTTGTTTTTCTCATGATTTTCTCAAGAAACTTTCACTTCATGGAATCGATTTCTCAAGAAACTATGATGATATTCGGAGTTGGATTTCCCAAATCAAAGTTTTCCCGTGATTTTCCTTAAAAAGTTATTTTCTTAAGATTCATTTTCAAAAGGAATTTTCATCTTTCTCAAGAATCAAAAATCGATTTTCAGACATTTCAAAGACAAGATTCCCAAAAATTTAATTTCCTAAGTTCTGAATTTCCTTCTCCAATGAGTTTTCCTATAGATTTTCCCTCATTTTCCTGAGAAAATTCTCAAAGTCCGAGTTTTCCTGACAAGTGTTTTCCTTTTCAAATATTCATCTTTTCTCAAGAATTCCTTTAATTTTCCTGAGAATTCTCATTTCTTCATGGTTTTCCATGTCTTTATAAAACTTTCTCAAAATTTTCTGAAATTCTCATTTCTTCATGGTTTTCCAAGTCCTTATGAACTTTCTTAAGATTTTCTCAAGATTCTCACTTCTTCAAGATTTTCCAAATCTTTATAAACTTTCTCGAGATTTCAAACCTTCTTCATCTGAGTTTCCTGAGAGATTGATTTCCATCTTTTTCCTGAGAAATGCTTTTCAACTCCAAATATTTTCTAAGCATACATCATAGTTTTCCAACTTATATTTTACCAAATCTCATAGCACATGCCTGAATTCTCTGTGCATTTAGGATAGAACACGATTTCGGTAATTTCACTAAGTCAAGCACAATTTTGGTCCTTGGTTCGATTACCCCTGTTAAAGGCGGCAGGAACGGTCGAACCTCGTACCGACAGGTCGAGCCCCATCCTATGGATTTTCCCGCAATTTTCAAAACGGAGGCAAGTATTTCAAAACCATTTTCCAAAATCCGGTCAAGTTTGAATCGCAAAAGCCTTTCCATCTCTCTTTCGCAAGGAAGGGAAGACGGGAAAAATTTTGCGACGATAACAGTATCATTCCTTTAGTGCGGTAGAGATGTGTCTGTATGCGAGTTTCATCAATGTTTCAAAGCAAAAATCAGGTGTTTCAGCTCATAGCATTAGATATGCTAAAGCACTATTATATTGTGAGCATTAGCAGCTCATAGCAGCACATCGGCATCTGATTTAAATTTTTTTTTTCTTTCCTATATCTTCTTCCTCATGTCTAATCCACTAAGAGATTTTATTTGACAGTCGTGTGTTGATGTCTCATCGTCTAACTGCATTAGAAATCATCTAAGGATTTGGCATCAGCATGCTAATTTTTCATCAATCGTGTATTTACCTTCCAGTGCATCAACATTTTTGAATTTTTGTTTCGATTTACAGTAAGAATCGATGATTGTCTTGCATTTGTTTTAGCTAAGGTTCTAGACTTCCTGTAAATAATTTCCTTGTCTTTAGTGAGGGTAGGTCATTGTGCTGTCTACACTCTGCAATCTCCACTTCCATTGGCACCTTGCATCTCCATTTACCCCCACCTACTTGTTATTGTGCTTCATACTTCTAACAACTGCAAATGTCATACTTTGCAACCCTGTTACAACATTATCTTCACTATGATCATCTGCTGTAACTTTCGACGCCACATGTGCACATCTACTGTATATTTTCACTACAACCATCACATAGCATCTATCATCTCCACTTCACTGTTGCACCTATCCACTATATGCTACCACTGTTGCCCTTCACACCTCTTTCACTATAGCTAGTTTCCCTAAGTGTATAATATCATAATCCCCCTGTCACCATCATCCACAACATATATATATATATATATATATATATATATATATATATTGATATATCTATTGCTTATCCTAACCTGCCTCAAAGTTTACATACCGTCCATTTATATTTCAAGCATAAGCTAGAAACATCAGTTGCCATCCATCCGCACATGGTGCTGGAACGGAATTTTCTCTGCCACAACATGAGGGCACCCTCTTCATAAGCAATTTAACCCCTTTTACTGCTGTGATAGTTGCGAGTTATGGTGGGGAGTTCAGCGAATATCCCTCCAAATTTTGCATCTTCCTGGTATGACAGCAAAAGGTTCAGTTTTTGCAGATGATTTCATATCTGTTGAGAGCATCAGATATACAGGGAATTCGAATGGAGGTATCTCTCTGCCTTTAAAACCTACATCAGGTTATTAATCTGCAGGGTTGGGATCCCATTTTCAGCCATTTCAGCTATTCAGCCACTTACCTGCTACACCTTCTCGACACATAAATATCAATTGCTACAGCACCCTTCAACCATGCCTTGTTACACCCCCCCTGCAGTTATACCATCCCTTATACCCACCTGTTCCTTTACTATCATCACTACTACTCACCTGTGCTTAGCTTCAGCACCTCCCTGCACTCTTCTGTTTGCACAGACAGCAGCACTTAGGCACCTTGCATTCACCTATTACATCTTCATTTTCCACACCACTTGCACCTTGCAATGCATAAACATCCCCTTTTCGGTCTTATACCTCTGTATCCATGTCATATATATATATATATATATGCATTACTTACCATCCTTCTATACCTTAGATCATAAGTAATGTTTCACTTAGTGTTAAGCACAAGGTAGATATATGGGCATCTCATCACTTGCATCTCTAAGATCAATGTGACATTTGCAATCCTCCTCCATCTTGTATTAACTCTATCTCCTTGCAGGAAATGTATGAAAAGGGTTACTTTTCCTCTTAGCTTAGGAATTGTAATTTCCATTTCAATTTCAGAAACGTAATAATTAGATTATAATGAGAAGTTTACATTCCTTGCACTAGATTAGAATGTATGCATATATCTTAGAAAATGCTTGTTTCATATCATTTTATCTTTTATTGCAAAATTTCACAAATGGGAACATGAATGGCACGTGCACCGTTCTAATAAGAGGTAATTAATCCTAAGCAAATGACCCGCATTGATGGCCATAGTCAAAATGTGGACAATGCTTAAGATTTTTAACTTTTATGGAATAACATTGGATCTACACTGGATCTCTTTTCAAAATCATCATATTTTTATAAATATTTTCCTCCTTTATCAGAGTTTAAGTTAAAATTAACTCGAAATATATATCAATGGCTATAGTCAGGATATATTGAGAGTTAATTTTATTTTAAACTCTATAAAGGCACCAAAATGTATTTTATTCTTCACTTGAATTCAAATATGATTACTATATAATACATTCAATGACCATAGTGAGGGATGTATTATATCTTTAATCTTATTTCAGTTCATTTAAAGAATGAAATATGCTTTTTCAAGATACAAATTTCAAATTCTTTAATTCATTTCATCATCTAGGATAGAATTAAATCATATTTTTCAAAATCCTTTCTCAAAATCCCAGTGATTTTTTTTAGTATCTTCTTCATTTCTCAAATCAAATTCATCCTTCTATCTTATTTCAAAGATTCAAATTTCAATTTCAAAGTCCGATTTGACTTTGAGATTTCAAATTCATTTTTGTATTCTTAATTCAATTTCTAATCCAAATCCAATTTCAAAGTTCAATTCGACTTTGAAAGTTTAAATTCATTTTTCATTTCCAGGATTCAAATTCAAATTAGCATTTTGGATCCAATTTTCAAAGTTCAATTCATGATTCATCTTCTGATTTCAAAACTCAAGCTTTAAATCAAGTTTATCCTTTATTTTTTTCATTTGAGTCTTGATTCTCAATTCAAAATCAAAGTCTTGCAATTGATTCTAAATCTCAAAATTCAATTTTTCCTAAGATTTAAATTCAAAACTGGATTTCCAAAACCCAGATCCATCAAGAAGTCCCATTTGGATGTTCAAAATCCAATTTCATCTTGGATTCTAGATTTAGAACTCAGTTCCGCCTTGGATATTCCAAATCCAATCTCCATCTTGGATTCCAAACTTCGAATCCAAGTCTGTTTAGGATTCCAGATCTCGGATTCAACTCCATCTTGGATTCCAGACTTCGGATCCAATTTCAGTTAGGATTCCAGATCTTGAATTCAATCCCATTTAAGATTCTAGATCCTAGATCCAATTTCATCTTGGATTCCAGACTTCGGATCCAAATTCCATTTAGGATTCCAGATTATGGATTCAGTTCCATCTTGGATGCCAAATTTCAGATAAAAAATCCATTCCAGATTTCAGATCAAAATTCCATTCTAGATTTACAATTCAGTTCCATTTCCAATTCTCATTTCCAAAGCCAATTTTGAATTTATTTCTTAAAGTCTGAATCCAAATTCAATTCCTCTTTCAGGTTTTGAAATTAAATATTCCCTTTTTCAGAATCAATTCATTCAAATTCAAAGTCCATTTTCGACTTTGAAAACTCCATTTTTTCTCAAAATTTTATCTCGGTTTCAAATCTCCCCTTTTTTCTTCATTCCTTTAAATTCAAGATTTGTTTTCAAATCTCTGATCATTTCGAGACTTGGAATTTCAAGTCTCTTCTTCCAGATCCATTTCAGATTCTGATTTAGATTCAAAATCTAACTTTTGAAAATCAATTTCAAATCATTTCTTCACTACATTATCAAATTTATTTCAAAATCACTTGGAAAATCCTAAATTTCTAAACTATTTTCTCAAAAGCATACATTTCTGCATTTGCATTGCACAAGCATGATTCTTTGTGCATTTTGTTGACTTAGAATAAATTCTTAGATAATATTTTTGCAAAGCAAAAGGCATAAATTTGATCCTTGGTTCGATTACCCCTGGTAAAGGCGCTAGAAATGGTTGAACCTTGTACCGACGAGCGAATCCCGTCTCTCCATTTTTTTTGCAAATATTTTAAAAACGGAGACGAGTGATTTTCAAAACGTTTCTTTGGTCAAATGAGACTTTGCAAAGGAGTTCCTCTCTCTTCTTCCTTTTCTTTTCTCTCTTCTTTTCTATCTTTTATTCCGCTTCAAAAGGGAATAGAGGCTAGAAAGGTGAAGAGAAGGAAAAGAGGAAAAAGAGGAAAAAATTTGCAATGATCACAGAAGTTGGCTACCGTGATGGGACAAGTCTCTGTTCGGTCGAATTTGTGCCTTTTGCTTTGCTTTGATATTATCTAAGTCTTTATTCTAGAAATGTCAGTTTCATTTTCATGCAAATCTTAGGAGCCTAGACTCTGTCCTAGCTGACATAATGCATATAGGATTTAAGTATGGTTTGGTAGGACTATATTGATGAGATTTATGCATGCTCACTTAGACTTAGGTCTGAAATACAACTCTCCTCAATTCTAAAGATTGAATGCAAAACGATGTATGCAAGTGTATGCTTCTCTTCATTTTAATTCTATCTCTTTTAGGACTTGCATTAGAACTTTCTGGTTTTATTGCATATTAAGCATGTTTTTTAAAACATCCCTACCTATATTGTCTCGGTCTTCACGTTGCTGGGCTGTCTCACTGAATCATAGTTCGGGAGAGAGCCTCACAACTGGACCACTTATTTGGGTTAGCGCTCCCCTACCACGTACCTAAGGGCCATAGTTCGAGGTATATCGGTAGGTGTTCAAGGATGTTGGGAAGCCATTACCTTAGAACAGAAGAGATATTTCTATGCCACGTACTTCGAGCTTCGGCTTGAGCATATCAGCGTACCTTGATCGGAATCAGATGATTTGAACCATAGAGTTAGGATTAAGGTCCTACAAGCCATTTCAAAATATTGCATTTAGAGTCAGCCTTTAGGGAGTGTTGTTTGCGCATCCTTGTTTGTGCAGCTGTGATTATGCGATGTTTTCTTATATTTCTCCTATGTATATCAAACCTTTTTCAAACCCTGGGTATATTATTCAAAATTTCCTCTTATTTTCAGAAACCCAAGTGTATATTTTTCCTCTACCTACATTCTTTTCTCTTTTATGTCAAAATTTTCTTTAAAAACTCTGGAAATCCCTTTTCTAAATTCCCTTGATCTTTCAAAATTTCAAGGAGTTATGTCTATTCTCTTTTTTTTTTTATCTGTAAGTTCTGCATTCTATCTGATTCTCCTCATTCTTTTTGCCCCAGTATTATTCTGATGGCATCTAATTCCCTTGATGTTGTCTTTCCTAGAGATCACGTATTCTATCAAATAAGGGACGGATCCCCAGATCATCAGGTTATCCAGACTCATCCCTTCTTCCCTCGGTGGTATTATTCTTGGTTTGCCACCTTCTCGCGTATGTTCTCAAACCACTTGGATGATTGTGGATTGGAGATGGCATCAGCAGTAGGCAAGCAAACTATCAACGAAAGTCTGATTCAGGCTATGGCAGAGTGGTGGAATCTGCGTACCTACACATTTTGGTTTCCATGAGGAGAAATGACTCTGTTGATGGACAAATTCAATGACATTATGGGATTGCCAGAACCAACGGGTCAGCCAGATGATCCTGTCGAGCAGCAGTTTCTGATCAATATCAAGAGGGTAGATGTTCGAGAAGCATTTGCCAGAGCAACAAGGAGCAGGTCCTGGCCTCTCACTGAGATCAACGAAAGTTAGTTCATTAACCTGTTTGGACTCTATCGCAAGTACAAAGCTTACGAGGAGGTCGATGCCTTGTCCCGAACAGCGAAAGACAGAATTCAACATGCCATGGTCCTATGCACAGTGGGATTAGCATTCTTTCAGGATGGTCAGAATTTTGTCGATGTCAGAATTGTTTAGCTCTTTCGAAGATGGGGAAGCAAGCAGACCCATCAACTTTTAGTTTTCATGGCAGTTTTAGCTTTTCTCTACCGTGGCTTAGCTCGTTTCGCCCTTGGAGAGACCATTTTGGTGGAAGGATGAACTTACGCCCTGCAGTATTGGTTCCTGCGACATGTGCCATCAAAAGCCAGTTCCTTCAGGTTCAACAGTAAGAAGCCAAAGTTTGCCATTCAATATCGAACTTTGATCGAGAGTCTCATCAGGAGGAGATCCTTTAAGATTACTTTGACAGGCGATAATTAGTTCATCGCTACACTTATGCTCGTAGCAAGTGCTACAGATTGTTGGGCCCCTTCTTTTATGTCGACTATCAGCCAGAGAGGTGTCTCAGACAGTTCTCGTAGCAATAGGTTCATACCAACATTCTCTTCCCGACGGGTAACATGCCAGAATTCAATCTGCAGTCGAATCAATGGTCTGGTGCATACCATGTAACCAAATACACTTGAGATTCCTTCATTCCTCTGTCTATATTTTCTGAACCCAATGTATCTACTAAATATCAAGAGTGGTGGAAAACTGTCTGCCCACCACCTCTTTGTCTTTGAATCTATTATCAATAAAATTTACTTTTTGTTCTACTAAAAAGCATTTTGGGCCAAACATTATCATTTTATAGCATAGATAGCCACGATGTTTGTGGCGACCTTATCTCCGGCAGTGGGGATATTTCTTTTTAAATATCTTCCTCATTCATCTTCAAATATCTTTTATCATGGTTGACGACCTCGCCTAGGTAACAAGACACATTTTTCAGTTGTCATGAGAATGATGACGCAATTGTCACAAATCTTGTGATGACCCAATCCCTGGTAATGGGATAATCCTTTTAATTGTATACCATATCCTTCATTCTTTTCTCAAAATGTTGTTTTGAAAAAGCTTCTTCCTCGCTCTAACCATTCTCTTATTCTGCAGAAAGCATTGGCATTGTCAAAATGGTCCAGACAAGAACTGGGAAAGAGACAGTTCCTCAGCACAGTGACAGTGAGATCGAAGGAATGGACTCTCCCAAGTCAGTCAAAGGACAGAGTCAGTACAAGAGAGATGATATCGATCCCGCCATATATGGTCTGTTTCAAAAGATGATGGCCAGGATAATGTCTGAACAAGCTGAGGCTAGTCTGAAAAAGGCCGTTCCAAAAAGCAAACTGAAGAAGAAGGCAGTGAAAAAGCAAGTCAAGATTATCAGAAAGAAAGTTCAGCCAGACACTACTTCTGAGGACATAGAATCAACAGAGGAAGAGTCAGAAGAAGAAGAGTGGTTTTTCTTCAGTCAGAATCTTCCGCAGCAATTCGTAAAGATTGCTGAAGAGCCTGAATCTGTGAATAAGCCCAAAATTGGGATCCCAGCTGAGGACCCAATGCACGAGCAATTGAGGGAAATGACTCAAGCATAAGCCAAAAGTAAGGGCAAACAAACCTATTCATGCAAAGATTTCTATAACGGCCTAAACGGGGATGATAATCTGGAGAATCTTCCTAAAAAATTCCTCAATTTTGATGGAACGGGCAACCCAAAAGCTCATTTGGCCAGGTTCTATGCGGAATGCGGCCGTTTCAGAAAAGATAACAGGGCCTTATTCATCTGCTTCCCCCGCAGTCTGGAAGGAGTAGCAGCCAGGTAGTATGCAAACCACATTAATCCTATCGAACTACGAGAGTTCAATAAAGTTATGAACCTGTTCATTGAGCGCTTCATGTTCAATATTGGGGCCTCGCTGACTATCAACCATCTGTACAATTTAAAGCAGAATGAGAACAAGAGAGCAGGAAAGTTCATCCATAGGTGGAGAAGCACTTGTAACAGAATTAAGGTTCTCATTCCAGAGGATCATGCCTTGCAAATCATCCTTAATAACTTCTCCCAACCTCTAAAGAATCTCATCTCCACATCTCCTGCGAAATCATTTATTAAGTTGATTGAGAGAGCCGAATAGCTCGAAATAGGGCTGGATAATGGCCTTTATGAAGGTTACCCATTCGTCCAAGGTAACCCTGGGCAGAAAAAAAAGGCACATGTTGCTTATTCTACAGACTTTTCAGGCAATAGCAGCAATTCTGGCAGCAGAAAAAATAAGAAAAACCACATCAAGAGCTCGGGAAGCTCTAAATCTGAAAAAATGAACTCTGCAGCCCAGAAGGGAAAGTTCGTCAAGCCGCAGCTTGTTCAGCTGGTGCCACAGCCTGAAGCAAAGCAACAATTAAAACCAAAGCACGATGGCTGGAGTTATGACAGAGAGTTCACAACTCTAGAGCAATCCCAGGAAGACGTCCTGGAATACATGCTGTTAAAAGGGATGGTCAAACTCCCTAAGGTGGCAGATCTTCCAGTCATTATGGGCAAATTGACGAAAAAAATCTGCAAATTCCACCTTACTGTAGGGCATGACACAGAGCACTGTTTTGTCCTTAAAAATATCATCCAGGACTGTATCGACAAGAATTTATTGATCAAGGATGAGGACGAAGAACAACCCGAGATCTTGTCCAAGCCTTTCCCCAAACATTCAGCTTCAGTTATCTTAGAAGAAATAAATTTTCTCCAGGACAGTATTCAACCATGTTCCAGCCAGGACATCCAGGATCAACATCAGGTCCTAGTTCTACACATCAGGAAGAGTCTTCCACCAAGAGGGTGGATATCACTTCAATTCTTAGTAACAAGAAACCGATCAGTGAGCCAGCGAAGATGACAGCAGAAGTCACTAAGCAAATTCCTAGGATTCTGAAGCGCTTCATCAAGACATCTTCAAAGAAGGGAGAAACATCAAAATCCATTCAGAAACCAATCACAGCGCTATCAAACATCTTCATCTTGGATTTGACTCATGCTTCTTCTGAACACCAGCAAGTGTTAGATGATTTATTAAAGAAAATCAAGGTCAAGCCAAGCACAACCCCACAAGACATGGCTCAGATTGTTAACCAGGCCATAACCAACGCACCAATAACTTTCTCAGATGAGGACTTGCCAAAGCCTCATACATTCCACAACAATGCCTTGTATATAGTGGTACGAACCAGGGGCATGACTGTCCCTCATGTGCTCATCGACGGAGGCAGCAGCCTCAACATTTGTCTAGAGATGACAGCTAAGGCCTTGGGCCTGAAAGAAGAAGAATATACCCTAGATCTGATAATGTTCTACGGTTTTGATAACCACGGGCAGACCGCCAAGGGAAATATCTTCCTTGAGATCTTCATCAACTACTCAGTACATACCGTGCTCTTACATGTGGTGAACTTGGATCCACAATGCCAATGTTGTTCCTTTTACCCTTCACCAGTGCATCAAGTGGTCAAAGGGAGGCATGATTACCACCGTCTTGGGGGAAGATCCAGAAGAGAGACTTCCGCAACCCATAATTCCTCGCCCTACTTTCACTGCAGACATCCCAAGCATTCGGGAAGTCGACGAGATCAATTTGAGTGACAGTTTGGACATGTTGAAACTGAAAGAAGTCCAACCATCAGAGAACGTCACAGCAGTGATCCAGTGGCAGGGACCTCACTTCTTCAAGCTGGGTGGGCGCCTCAATTGCGCTTCTCTCAAAGATCATCCTTTGTTCCCTCAGTTCTCAAAAGCAAAGAAGGGATTCGATCTTATGATGAAGCATGGTTACCAGCCCTTCAGGGGCCTTGGTAAAAATGAGGATGGCATTATGGAACCGATCGTTCCCGCCCAACATATTACCGGTGCAGGTTTGGGTTTCACAGGTCAGTCATCAGGCAGAGGAACCACCTTCATCAAAGGGGCAGAATGAGAAAGATAATGTCATTGTTTTCTGCTTTCTTTTCTCTTCATCTTGTAGGGACAACTCAGTCCCAGTTTTCCTTTCTTTGGCAAAATCTCCTGTAAATATTGAGCTAATGATCTCAACTTTTATTATATCAATGAAATTTTGATCTTTTCTCTTCACATCTTGGCGTATATCATTCTCTCTTTTTATTTTGTCTACGTCATCATTCTCTGTTTCTGTACAAAAGACTATTTTTTAATCTCTTATCTTTTCTCAAAACCTTCTTTGCGGTTTTTTTCAGATTGCCAAATCATGGCTCCTAAAATTCTCAAAAGGCTCGTTATCAATCCCAATTTTTCTCAAAATAACTCCAAACCGGCCAGAATCTGCAAGGCAAAGGCAGTGGCAGAGGTCAGCAAGATGGCAGAACAGATTGAAGAGCTAGCAGTGTTTGACTCAGCGATTCAAGAGTTGCCAGAATTTGCCAGTATTCAGAAACAAGATGAACCGTCGCCTTTGGTGCAGGATCCGATAGAGGATGTCAATATTGGTTCAGAAGATGACCCGAAGATCCTCAAGATTGGCTCCAACTTAAGTTCAGATGAGAAGGAAAGACTCATCCATTTTCTCAAGCAACATCAAGAAGACTTCGCTTGGACTTATGAGGATATGCCAGGCTTAGATCCCAAGTTGGTCGAGCATCGTTTTGTGCTGAAGCCAGATTTCAAGCCAATCAAGCAGAAATTAAGGAAAATGGATCCCCAAGTAGCATCGCAAGTTAAAGAAGGACTTGAGGAGTTGTTAAAGGCATGATTCATCCAGACCATTGATTATCTAGATTGGTTGGCGAACATCGTAGCAGTTCCCAAAAAGAATGGCAAAGTCTGAATCTGTATTGATTTCAGGAATCTAAACAAGGTCATCCCAAAAGATGATTATCCACTCCCCAATATCGATCTTTTGATCGACAGCACAGTGAGCCACGCCATGTTTTCCTTTATGGATGAATACTCAGGCCACAATCAAATCAAACTGGCCGCTCGTGACCAATCAAAAACTTTTTTTACCATGCCTTAGGGGACTTTTTGCTACACAGTCATGCCATTTGGGCTCAAAAATACTAAGGCAACCTATCAGAGAGCAATGACAGTTATTTTTCATGACCAGATGCATAAGAACATGGATGTCTATGTGGATGACATCCTGGTCAAGTCCAAAGAAGGAGAGGATTACCTCAATGCTCTCAACCAAGTCTTTGAAAGACTCATCCTGTACAAGTTGAGACTCAATCCGCAGAAGTGTGTCTTCAGAGTAGAGTCAGGCAAACTGCTTGGCTTTATGATCAGCAAGAAAGGAATAGAGATGGATCCAGCTAAAGCCAAGGCGATCATTGATATGCCGCCTCCAACCAATCTTAGAGAGCTGAGGAGCCTTCAAGGGCGCATTCAGTCGATTCGATGCTTTATCTCCAATTTGGCCATGAGATGCGAGCCCTTCAGTCACTTGTTGAGAAAAGAAGTGAAGTTTGAATGGGGATCGGAATGTCAGCTTTCTTTTGAGCGCATCAAGCAGTATCTCCTCAATCCACTCATTCTAAAGCCACCAGAACTGGGAAAACCACTTCTCTTATACATTTCCGTCAACAAAAATGCTTATGGCGGATTTCTTGCACAGTACGAGGAAGGCAGCCGGATAGAGCATGCCATCTACTACGTGAGCAAGACTTTCATCGATTATGAGAAGAGATATTCTCAGATGGAAAAAACATGTCTAGCCTTAGTGTAGATGTGTCAGAAACTGAGACATTATCTGCTGGCCTCAGAAATCAAAATTTTGTCAAGGCTCAATCCTCTCAAATACATCCTTAAGCAACCTTTCCTCACTGGACAAATTGCGAAGTGGCAAGGTCTTCTGATGCAATACTGTTTTCGTCGCGAAATTTTTCCCCCGTCTTCCCTTCCTTGCGGAAGAGAAAAAGAGAGAAACGCTTTCGCGCTTCAAACTTTGACCGGATTTTGGAAATTGTTTTGAAATACTCGCCTCCGTTTTTTAAAATTGCGGGAAAATCCATGGGATGGGGCTCGACCTGTCGGTACGAGGTTCGACCGTTCCTGCCGCCTTTAACAGGGGTAATCGAACCAAGGACCAAAACTATGCTTGACTTAGCGAAATTATCAAAGTTATGTTCTATCCTAAATGCATAGAGAATTCAGGCATGTGCTATGAGATTTTGGAAAATGCCAGTTGGAAAACATGATGTATGCTTAGAAAAACTTTGGAGTTGGAAAGAATCTCTCAGGAAAAAGGTCAATTTCTCAGGAAACTCAGATAAAAAAAAGGGGTTTTTGAAAACATGAGAAAGCTTATAAAGATGTGGAAAAATCAGAAATAGTTGAAAATCTTGGGAAAATGGAAGTGATTCTTGAGAAAAGATGGACTTTTTGAAAAGGGAAGCACTTCTTAGGAAAACTTGGACTTTGAGAGTTTTCTTAGGAAAATGATGGAAGATTTATAGGAAAGCTCATTAGAGAAGGAAATTCAAAACTTGGGAAATTGAAATCCTGGGAATTTTACCCTTGAAATACTTGGAAATCGATTTTGATCTTGGAAAAAGATTGGAAAACTCTTTTGAAGCTCTTAAGAAAATAACATTTTCCAGGGAAAACTATGGGGAAATTGACTTGGGAAAACCGATTTTGAAAGATTCTTAGAGTTTCTTGAGAATGAAATTTCTTGAGAATGAAATTTTCTTAAGAAAATCATAAGAAAACCAATGATTTCATGATGCAAATGATATAAGTGAATGAATGCACTTTGAAAAGATTTTCTAAGAGATTTGTTGGGAAAATGTGCATTAAGTCAAGATAAATCCTTCACATATCCTGACTGTGGCCATGAATATGCTCAGAATTTAGTTGATTTGATGCACATGATTTTGAAAACTTTGGAAATATGATGTGCATTTTAAGATAGCCTAAGAGTGTAGGCTCAATGTGACTAGTAGAAAGATGATGGATCTGGGTCTCGTCCATATTCCGACTAGGGCCGTAAATATGGATCCCACCGAGTCCATCAACTCCCTAAGAGTTGGTGCACGTGCCATTCGTGAACATCGATAGTGCTTTTGAAATAAAATGCATGAATCATATAATCAGGATATTGCATAAAATCAAACTATATGATATGCATCCTAGTCTAAGCAGGAAGTTAAATCTCTTATTCCAAAATTTACATTATTACATCACTAAGTAAATGAAATAAAAGGAAATTTGCAGACTTCAGCTCCTTCTTTGGAATGTCCCTGCCAAGCTTGAAATAAAGTTAGCTCAAATATGTGGGTTTTTCCAAGATTTTCCAATAATATTATGAAATTATTGGATTTAATTGGATATAAACCCTATTCTCGTGCTTCCTTGATATTTTGAAATGATAAAAATGCTAGAAATTCAGTGAAAAACAATTTGAAATTCGGAATTGAGGTTAAAATGACCAAAATACCCCTAATTATAAAGTTATACCTTTAAAATCAGGGTTTTTTGAAGGAAAACTTGGTAAAATTGAGATTTTGAAGTTCTAAGTGAATCAAATGATGATGAAATGTAGTAAGAGACATGATGACATGCTGCTAAACACATTAGGACTGTAAAATCAGAATTTGGTATTTCGCAATTTATCAAAAATAACGATTTTCGCTTGTTTTTCGCTTGGATCTGGGTCCTGCGGGACCCTATTTTGGTATTATGGATGATCCGAACCTCAAATGGATTCCAAATTGCACCAAATTCGGTATGAAGCATTTAAACACTCTGATAAACAACCTAGAATGCTAAAAAACACGAAATGATATGATTTAAATGCTAAAATTCAAGGAAAGTCCTAAAATGATGGATTTTGCCTATGGATCCGAACCAAATGCAATGCCTAATATGATAATGCAAGATTTACACCATGGAAACTTTTGATATTTTGCAGACTGCTAAAATACCCGAAATGGAACATTTTTGGTTTTTACAGCCTCGGGATTTGAGCTATGGTGAGTTCAATAACAGGGATTTAGTTCTGACAGAGGTAAAAATCACACTAATCTGATGTAAAATGCTAAAAAAATACACAACGGCCATGAAAATTTATGAAATTAATCAGAGTTATGAACGACACCTACATGAACAACTTTCATGTTTATGACTTTGGCATTTGATCAACGGAAACACAAATAAAAATATAACTATTTCTGCCTAAACTAACAGAATAGACAAATGTAGCAAAACAGGGGGCTGACAAGAAAAATCCGAAGCAGGGGTCAACACTGTTCTAAAAATTACAGATTTTTAGATGAAAACAGAGGACACCACGGACATAACTTTCACTTTTTACAGTTTCGGATTTGGAGCAACACACAAAGAGAAACCATAGCCCTAAGTCGATCCAAGATCTCAGAGGCCCAAATTAGGCTCTGACACGTGTACCGACATCTCGGATTTTTGTCAGACATAAAAAAACATCATAAAAATCTTATAAAATCATATTAAAAACTAGACATTCTCCCGAGTTCAAAACATCTTTCGGATCGAAAATCGAATCTCCCATGAGGGATATCTCGATTTTACAAGTCGGAAAATGATTTTCAAAACGTATCCCGGGTAACAAAACCCGACTTGACATTTTGAATGTTTACCACAGTAAACAAATTCAAATGCCTCAAAATTTTTGGCAAAATTTCAGGGACACCTAAGGGCGCATTCCATGATTTTTTTTGGAATTTTTAATAAAAAACAAATGCATGAAATGACGTGTGGACTGACTGACAAAAACAGAGACCTACTGAAAATAAGCAGAATTGAAATAAAGGCTAAATTAATCCTAATTAATTCATGAAATGTACTAAATGAATGAAATAAAATGCAAATTAAACCTAGCTAACTATATGAATGTTAAAAATCATCAAGGAAGCATAATGAAACATTTTTATGTATGTCGTTTTATGAGAATAGCTCAATCCATCCCTCGGATGAGCTCTTTCTTCAAACAACCCCCGATTCGAATTATGGAATCCAATCAATGGGAAAAGAAGTGCACCTTGCTTCGTTATGCAGAGTAGGAGCTCTTGAAAGGGGCAGCTATCACGAGCTTCCTTCGTCCTTCGCTCCGAGCTTCGGATGGTCCACCAAAATCGAGCTCTGTTGGAATCGAATTGGCCACAGCACGAGCTCTACTCCGCCTTCTTCAATGCGCCAACGGGGGCACGATTTCCAAAGTTCAAAATCGGATTTTAGGAAGGCTAGGTCGGATTTTGCAAGTTCACAAGAGCTAAAAAAAAAAATCCTCCTCTAGGCTGGGCGTGAACCCTTGTTTTTATAATTTTTCTGAAAATTTTTGAAATTCAAACAGGTTCAATCTGAGCCCTCCATGTGGCGCCATCTCAGGGGGTGCCATCTGGGGGTTTGAAATTCGAATTTGGCTTTTGCAGGGAGCCCTCAGGTGGCGCCACCTCAAAAGGCTATTTTGATTTTTTGAGAAAAATAAAAATGGAAATTTTGTGGGTGAGACACCTCGGCAGGGGAAATTTGGAATTTTTTAAAAGTTAGCTTGATTCTCTCTGCAGGGAGCTCCCAGAAGGCGCCACCTCAGAGGGTGCTCTCTTGGAATTTGAAATTCAAACTCACCTTTTGTAGGGAGTCCTCAGGTGGCGCCACCTCATGGTGGGCTACCTTTATTAAAAATAAAAAAAATAAAAATGGAGCCAAGTGGAGTCCTGGAATGGTGCCACCTCAAAAGGTGTTTGACACATGTCAGAAGGACAGAGCAGTGGGCTCAGAAGGCGCCACCTCAGAGGAATTTGAATTTTGCTTTTTCTGGTGAAAGGAGATCTGGACATGTGGCAGTCCAGGATGGTTCCAAGTGTCAGCCTGCTGGAGAGGCTTTCTCAGATGGCGCCACCTCAGGGGGAAGTTTGAAATTCAAATGGAGGTTGGCCCTAGAGGAATGGAGGATGGACATGTGGCGCCACCTCAGGGTGGCTCCTACAATGCCATGTGGCAAGAGGGAGGAAAAAGAGGGAACGGGACATGTGTCTCCTACTTTTCTGAAAAAAAGTAGGGAGAGGACATGTGTCCTCTACTTTTTCTGAAGGAGTGAGAAGGAGACATGTGTCACCTTCTTTTCCTGAAAGAAGTAGAAGATGACACGTGGCAGAGGGGTGAGAAGGAGGGAAGGGACATGTGGTGCCCTCATATGCCATCTAGAAAAATCAGAGCTCCGGATTTTCGCCACCTAATGCCTTGTTTGAATTTTAAATGGTTTGCTTTTTCTGAAGAAGGCCAGGAGTGACATGTGTCTCCTACTTTTCTGAAAGAGGTAGGGAGAAGGCATGTGTCCTCTACTTTTTCTGAAAGAAGCAGAGAATGACACGTGGCAGAGGGGAGAGAAGGTGGGCCAAGCCATGTGGCGCCATCTCAGACAGGATGAAAAAGGTAGGAGTTCTTGATTTTCGCCACCTATGGGGATTTTTGAATATTTGAATTCTAGCTTTTCTGAAGAAAGCAGAAAATGACACATGGCACTTGCTTTTTCTGGGGAAATGAGAGCTTGCCATGTGTCCTCTGCAGGAGACACTCCAGATGGCGCCACCTCAGAGGAGACAAGCCTACTTTTTCTGTAGGAATTTATGAGTGACACATGTCTCCTACTTTTTTTGAGAAAAGTAGGGAGAGGACATGTGTCAGGCTACTTTTCTAGAAGGAAGGAGAGGTTGACACGTGTCCCCTGCAGGAGACACACTTCAAGTGGCGCCACCTCAGAGGAGACAAACTCCACTTTTTCTAGACAGGACAACCTATGACACTTGTCATCTTCTGGTAGTCTTGGATTGACACATGGCGCAGGATGGATACTGACACATGGCAGACATGTGGCGGCTTCTTAAGGTAGCCCCACACTGACACTTGGCATGGAAATGGGGGGAGAGAGAAAGGACAAGTGGCACCAATCCAGGGGACAAGGATTCTATATTTTTGGGTTTTTCAAAATTCAAATTTTTCAAAAGGAAAGCTTGTGTGACACCACCTCAGTGTGGGTCCCACATTGCTTCTTTATTGAAATAAGGATAAAACCACAAAACCTCTTTTTGGAATTTTTATAAAATCAGGACTAATGGGCAAAACAGGAATTTTGGAAAGAGTTGGCCCTTGTAGGGCGATTTTGTAAAAGGAGGATATTTGAAATTGTAAAAAGGGCAAAATCTGAGGTGAAGTGACTGAAATCCATATTGAAAACTATCCAGATGGTTTTCTTGAGGAAATATTTTGAAATTCAGAGTCTTGGGGGAAAAATTGATAATTTTGAAGACCTAGGGTTTTGAAATCAATTTTGAAAAGAGTTGAAATTCTAATCTGAATTGAAAATTTTGAAATCAAGAGTTTTGGACCTCGAAATGACATGCTGTGCAGTGCAGTGATATGAAATGCTCATGCAATGATATGCAATGTCATGTCTTATGCAATATAATCTTGAATCAAGACTTGGAGATGTCTGTCTCCTGTCAGGAATAAAATTTTGAACATCTGAGTTAAAATTAGAGAAATTTTGAGAGTTGCAGATGAAATTTGGACTTCTGCAAGGTCTGGCTCAGAAAATGACCATTTTGCCCTCCAGCAATTTCAGAGGCTGGATGTTGATGCTTGGTGGAAATGTTGGGGAGGTGAGTGAAAATTTGGGGTGTTTACAGATGCCCCTCTTTGCTACTAAGCCGGCTCATGGCCGAGCTTAGTGGCAAAGAAAACACACCAAATTTGGGCTATACATAAAAATAATGCCCCAGTTAGAAGGATCTGACTGGGTGTGAAGAAATTAGCCCGAGGAAGATGGTAGATATGGAGCGAAGAATGGAGAGAAAAGATTCACTCTATGAGAGTGAAGTTCAGGTTTATGCCCTTAACCTGGATGGGACAGAAATACCTCGCATGGAACGAAGCTCAGGTTTTGACCCTTGACCTGATTGGGGAATGGAATATCTCATCGAAATGAGACTCAGGTTTGTACCCTTAACCTGATCGGGCGGAAGATGAAATACCTCTTTGATTGAGGCTCAGGTTTGTACCCTTATCCTGATCGGGCGGAAAATGGAATACCTCTTTGATCGAGGCTCAGGTTTGTACCCTTATCCTGATCGGGCGAAAAATGAAATACCTCTTTGATTGAGGCTCAGGTTTGTACCCTTATCCTGATCGGGCGGAAAATGGAATACCTCTTTGATTGAGGCTCAGGTTTGTACCCTTATCCTGATCGGGCGGAAAATGAAATACCTCTTTGAGTGAGGCTCAGGTTTGTACCCTTATCCTGATTGGGCGGAAAATGAAATACCTCTTTGAGTGAGGCTCAGGTTTGTACCCTTATCCTGATCGGGCGGAAAATGGAATACCTCTTTGATCGAGGCTCAGGTTTGTACCCTTATCCTGATCGGGCGGAAAATGAAATACCTCTTTGATCGAGGCTCAGGTTTGTACCCTTATCCTGATCGGGCGGAAAATGAAATGGAGTCCTCGAAGGAAGAGACCATGATGGAACCTTTGGATTTTGCACAATAAATCCAATAGGGTTTTTGTAAAAGGAAGGAAAATGGGGTCCCTAAAGCTTGAAAAGGGATTGGTTTTGGGCGTCTCATTGCTGAGACTAAAATCAGCTTTTGAAATTGCCTTTTGCGGGAAATGATTGGTGGTTCGACCTCGAACCGAAATGGGACTGTCTATGGTGGGACAGTGGGGACACAGGGAAGTGTGCAAATTTGAGAGTTCATGCTCTCAAAGAAGGGAAGGAATCAAGTCCTTAGGAGGGATTTAAAATTGGTGTCAGGATGCATCGAAGACGGATATCGAGCTCTCACTTCATGTCAGGATAGCTAGAAAATATTGTCAAAATGTTGGAAATTTTGCTGTTGATTCAAAATATTTGAAAATGTTGCACATTGTTGCAAAGATATTCTTTCTTTTCTACCCAAAGCATTACCTCCAAACAAGGTTCACTTTGTAGAATCGAGACTTGAAATCCAAATTGCTTGCAATTGACCTTCTTCAAGGAAGTTATCAATTTCCTTGATATGAGCAGGAAAGAGAATTTGATATTATGAAAGCAATTGATGAAAGAATATTGATAATAGAATTTCACAAAGTTAAAGAGGATTCTTGATAAATTTGGCAGTTTGATATCCTGAGAGTTTTTCTCTTGATAATCTTTCTGCACTCTTTTTTTTTTTTTTTACTCTCTGGTGTTTTGGCTACATTCTCCTTTATTTTGGAGATGTTCTGACTTTTTCTCTCTTTCTTTTTCCTCTCTTTCTCTCTTTTGGGAAGGGTACGTCACAAACTCCTTCAACTTGGAGATGTTTCGATCCTTCTTGGATGATGGGTTTGGAGATCTTTGGGTGATAGCTGAAATTAAATATCTTTTAGGGATTGTCGAGAGGTTCATCGCATCTGCCTTCATCTCGACAGTGCTTTGGACTTTCCCTGGAAGGATCCGTCATCTTGGAGATGTTTCGAATCTTCTTTGGCCCCGGGGGTCTACTCGCCTAATTCGCCTTCATCTTGACGACAGGTGAGAGATCCCTTTTGCGGATATTTAATTGCAGCTTAGGTGATTCTGAGGAGACAGGGTTTGGGTGAATTCTCTCTTTTCTAGCACTCAGGATATTTCCACTGTCTCGTCCTTACAAGAATAGCCTTTAACGATGCGCCATTGACTGCGATCAATATCGATCATCTACGGCTTTTCAATAACCTTGAATCTTCTTTTCTGGCCATATCGAGGATTTATCCTTCATCCTTTTGGTTGGCCAATAGAAAGAATTTGAATTTTGAATCCCTTTTCGCAAAAGCTTCGCTCTTTTGGAAGTGATGCTGAGGGTAAACTGACTAGTGCAATAAAGATTCTGAAATCAACAAATAATTTGACAAATTGACAAAATTTTCTTGAAATCCTTAGTGAAAGTGAGTATTTGAAATCCGGCTCAACGCATCCGTGACGAAAATTCTCCTCTCTTTTTCCCCAAAAAGAGAGACTCAGGCTTAGCCCTTATCTGAATGGGAAATGGGAAATACTCCTCTCTTCCCTAAAGAGGAGGTGTTTGCAAAACGAACTTTCGAAGAGAAATTGAGCTTTCGTCAAAGCTCCCTAATATTAGGCTTCTCTTATGGAAAGGGGGCCGATAATAGTGAGGTCTGAAAATTGGGTCATGAAAGGAACGAGTCCATCACACTCTCCCTGCAAAGAGGGTCTTTCATGACGAAAATGGCCTAGTATGAAATTGGGGGGTCACAAGAAAAGCGAGTCTCCGTCGAGCCTCTCCCTTAAAAAGGGTTTCTTGTGTGAAATTGGAAATTGTTTTGCAAACGGTTCACAAAGACGCGAGTCCCTTCAAACTCTCCCTGAAAAGGGGCTAAGTGAACGAATTGGATAGCATGCGAAAAGAACGAGCTCCCTCAAACTCTCCCTAAAAGGGTCTTTCGCAAGAGAAAATGATTGAAATTGGATATTGAGATTGATTGACCCAAAGGTCGAAATTGAAAATTGGAAAATTGGTTGCTGAAAATTAAATGACCCGAAGGTCGAAATTGGATGACCTGATGGTCGAAATTGAGAATTGATTTGACCAAAAAGGTCAAAATTGAGAATTGATTGACCAAAAGGTTGAAATTGGGTGACCCGAAGGTCGAAATTTGGAAATTGATTTGACCAAAAGGTCAAAATTGAGAATTGATTGACCAAAAGGTCGAAATTTGGAAATGAAGGTCAAAGATTGGAAATTGATTGACCCGAAGGTCGAAATTTGGAAATTGATTGACCCGAAGGTCGAAAATTGGAAATTGATTGACCCGAAGGTCAAAAATTGGAGTTTGATTGACCCGAAGGTCGAAAATTGGAAATTGATAGACCCGAAGGTCGAGAATTGGAAATTGATTGACCCGAAGGTCGAGAATTTGGAAATTGATTGACCCGAAGGTCGAAATTGAGATTGGTAATTGAAATTGAGAATTGAAAATTGGGTGACCCAGAGGTCGAAATTGGAGAATTGCCTGATTTGAAGATTTAAATTGGAATTTGGAGAGCAAAATATCAAATTTGAGCAATTGACAGACCCTGATGATTGAAATGACTTGGATCAATAAAGGAGAATGATGAGTTCGAGTCAGAGCTCGAATAAAATATAGAGATCACGAGTCGGAACCCGAATCAATAGAGGAAAATGATTTGTTCGAGTCAAGGCTCGAGTAAAGTAGAGAGATCACGAGTCGGAACCCGGATCAACAAAGGAAAATGAAGAGTTCGAGTCAAGGCTCGAGTAAAGTAGAGAGATCACGAGTCGGAACCCGGATCAACAAAGGAAAATGAAGAGTTCGAGTCAAGGCTCGAGTAAGGTAAAGAGATCACGAGTCGGAACCCGGATCAACAAAGGAAAATGAAGAAATCGAGTCAAGGCTCGAGTAAAGTAGAGAGATCACGAGTCGGAACCCGGATCAACAAAGGAAAATGAAGAAATCGAGTCAAGGCTCGAATAAAGTAGAGAGATCACGAGTCAGAACCCGGATCAACAAAAGAAAATGATTTGAATAAAAACCTGAGTCGGAACTCGGTTTTCCTAAAAGTTGAAAATGTGCCAGCTTGAATACTGGATTTTGAAATAATACCAGTTCAAGCGCTAGGTTTTGGTTCAGTATTGGCGATGATCTTTGGATCATTAGGAATTGTGATGGGACTGTTTGTTGAAATCCCCAATACCGACCGGATTGTTATTAATGCAATTGAATGCAAATGAATATGAGTTGATGCATATGAATGCACATGTGCATGAAATGAGGAATTTGTTTATCCTGCCTGCATATAGAACAAAATTTTAAAATGCCCCAGTGTAACTGGGAAAGAAAGTTGGATCATTATTTGAAGGAAACAGGAAGGATTACAAGAGGAGAATAAATGTTTCAAGTATAAAACTTTTTCAAGTGTCGAGCATTGATAGGATCTGGCAATTCTACTCCATCGGCATTGATGAGCCGATATGAGTTGCGGGATAATGCTTCTTTGACAACATAGGGACCTTCCCAATTTGGCGACCATTTGCCGCCAGGACGATGCTTGAGATAAGCTGTGGATCGAAGTACTAGATCATTGACTTTGAATCTTCTTTCGATGATAGACTTCGCATATTGCCTGGCTACTCTCTGGCGATAGGATTGAGCATGCTCTGCTGCTTTTAGTCTTCTCTCGTCGAGTAAGTCTAGCTGCACTAGTCGCTGCTGCTGGTATTGATCAAGAGGTAATTGCAGAAGTGAAGCAAATTTCAAAGCGGGCTTCTGAACATGTAGCGGCAATACTATTTCTGTTCCATAGACCAGTTCTGATGGAGTAGCATTCGTTGGTGTACGAATGGTGGTCCGATAGGCCCATAGTGCATCATGGATCTTCTCATGCCAGTCACGGCCTGTTTCCACAGTTCGCTTCAAGATACGAATTAAAATCTTGTTGGTGGCCTCTGCCTGACCATTCCCTTGAGGATAATATGGAGCGGAAAAATGGTGATAGATCTTGAATTTTGAGCAGAATGTCTTCATCTTTTCATTCTTGAAATGACTGCCGTTGTCTGATACAATGTCATGCGGGATGCCGAAACGGCAAAGGATGTTCTTGTGAATAAAAGAAACCACATGTCGGCCTTCTACTGTGCGGAGACTGATGGCTTCTACCCACTTGGTGAAGTATTCTGTTGCGGCAAGGAAATATTTGTGGCCATTTGAAGCTGAAGGAGTGATGGGACCTACGACATCGAAGGCCCACATGGAGAATGGCCATGGAGAGACAACAGACTGTAAATAAGTTGCCGGAGCATGGATAGAAGGTGCATGTATTTGACATTGCACACACTTCTTCACATAATGATAACAGTCTTGTTGCATAGTCTTCCAATAGTACCCTGCTCTTATGATTTGCTTGACAAGGGTTTGGTAGCCAACGTGACCACCACAAATGCCTTCATGTGCTTCTCGCACGACTTCTTTGGCTTCGTCTTCATCTAAACATCTGGAATACTCTGAACTGAATCCACGACGATAGAGGACATTGGCCAAAATGAAGTATCGAGTAGACATACGCTGGATTGCTCGTTGCTCTTTCTTTGAGAGTTCTGGAGGAAATTCGCCAGTTTCTATGAAAGTTTTGATGTTGTAATACCAGGGCTTCTTCCTTTGCTCAGCCTGGTTTACCTGTTCCGCTGGAATGAAGGCAGGTTGGTCAAGTCTACCAATTTCAAAAGAGCGACAAGATTCTCCATTTTTGAATGCCATAATGGAGCCTAAACTGGCTAGACTATCGGCCACTTGATTAAAATCTCTCTTGATATGGAAGAGCTGGAATTCTTCAAACTTGCTGATAAGAGCTGAAACAATTTTCTGATAGGGAAATAGCTTCTGATCTTTGACCTGCCATTCGGCTCGAACTTGATTGACAACAAGTAGTGAGTCACCGTAGGCATATACTCTCTTGACATTGAAGTCTAATAGAATCCTTAGACCTTGAATCAGGGCTTCATATTCAGCCATGTTGTGAGTACATTGAAAATCTAACTTGAGAGAAAACGGAATCATCTCTTTTTCAGGAGTGATTAATAGGATTCCGATGCCTATTCCCGCCATATTCTTAGAACCATCGAAAAATAAATTCCAGACTGGAGATTGCTGGATGTTGCAAATTTGCTCATCAGAGAAGTCATCTTCGGCTTTCACTTCTTCGGCCAGAGGAAAATCCGCCAATTGATCTGCAATTGCTTGGCCTTTGATTGATTGTTGCGAGACGTATTCTAGGTCATACTGCATCAGTAAGACTTGCCATTTTGCGACTCGTCCGCTTAGGAAAGGTTGCTCTAAGATATACTTGAGAGGATTGAGTTTAGACAAGATTTTGACTTCTGATGCTAGCAGGTAGTGTCTTAGCTTCTAACACATCCATACCAGAGCTGGGCAGGTCTTCTCTATTTGAGAGTATCTCTTTTCATAATCTATGAAAGTCTTGCTCACGTAATAAATGACGTGCTCTATCAGGCTGCCTTCTTTGTATTGCGCCAAGAATCCACCGCATGCGACTTGATTGACTGAGATGTATAATAAAAGAGGTTTTCCCAATTCTGGCGACTTCAGGATGGGAGGATTAAGAAGATACTTCTTGATCCGATCGAACGATTGTTGGCATTCTGGTCCCCATTCGAACTTCACTCCTTTTCTGAGCAAGTGGTTGAAAGGCTCGCATCTCATTGCCAAATTGGAAATGAATCGCCGGATTGACTACATACGTCCTTGAAGGCTACGTAGTTCTTTGAGATCCTTCGGGGGAGGCATATCAATGATAGCCTTTGCTTTGGCTGGGTCAACTTCAATTCCCTTTTTGCTGACCAGAAAACCCAACAGTTTACCTGATTCGACTCCAAAGACACACTTTTGCGGGTTAAGCCTTAACTTGTAAAGAATAAGTCTTTTAAAGACTTGATCAAGTGCTTCGAGGTGATCTTCTTCCTCTTTAGATTTTACGAGAATATCATCAACATACGCATCCATGATTTTGCGCATCTGATCGTGAAAGATGACAGCCATTGCCCGTTGATACGTTGCTCCAGCATTCTTGAGCCCAAAAGGCATAACCGTGTAGCAGAAAGTGCCCCAAGGCGTAGTAAAGGAAGTTTTTGATTGGTCGCGGGCGGCCAACTTAATCTGATTGTAGCCGGAATATCCGTCCATGAAAGAAAACATGGCATGTCCTGCCGTGCTATCGACTAGAAGATCGATGCTTGGAAGTGGATAGTCATCCTTCGGAGTTGCCTTGTTGAGGTCTCTGAAGTCTATGCAGATCCTCACTTTGCCACTTTTCTTTGGGACGACGACGATATTGGCTAACCAATCTGGGTAGTCAATAGCTCGAATAAATCCTGCTTTGAGCAGATCTTCAAGTCCTTCTTTGACTTGTTGTTCTATTCTGGGATCCATTTTTCTCAGCTTCTGCTTGACTGGCTTAGCATCCGGCTTTAAGACAAGACGGTGCTCGACCAATTTGGGGTCTAAGCCCGGCATGTCTTCATACGTCCATGCGAACACTTCTTCATGCCGCTTGAGAAAATCTATAAGCCTTTTCTTTTCTTCTGGACTTAGACTGGTTCCGATCTGGAGAATTTTTGGATCTTCCTCTGAACCGATATTGACGCCTTCAGTTGGATCTTGTACTAGAGGAAATGGTTCGTCCTGCTTCTGAACTGCGGCGAACTCCGGTAATTCCTGAAGAGACTGATCATATTCCGCACAATCATCAGACTGCTTTGCACTCTTGTCATTTTCGGTGCTTGCTTTGATTCTGTGAATTGCTGTCAGCTTCTGAAAGGCCTTGGGATTGAGTACGAGCTTCTTGATTGTCCGAGAAGTCATTCTGAAATTTTGGAGAAGAAATCTGGTTCAGACAAATTGGCCTATAGTAAGACAAGCAATCATTTGAAGAGAACCATACATAAAATGGCATTGAATTATAAAATGATGAGATAGACAAAAAGGGAGTAGATGGCATCCGGATAGACAAAGAAGCTTGGAATTTTATTGATTGAATGGATCAATGGCATTGGTAAAATGAGACATTTATTTGGAAAAGAATAGAAAGGAAATAACAAATGGTCTTCATTGTGCCCCTTTGACAAAAACAGTCTTCCTTGATGAGCTTCCTCCGGAGAACCCCAGTCCTGCTCTGTGGGGACGATGTTTCTGAATCATTGGCTCGATGCGGCCATCTTCATTCTTGCCGAGTCCCTTGAAGGGTTGATAGCCATGCTTCAGGAGTAAATCAAATCCCTTTCTTGACTTCATGAATTGAGGAAACAAGGGATGATCCTTAATGGTGCTGTAGTCGATTCGACCTCCAACCTTGAAGAATTGAGGACCTTTCCATTGTGTCGTGGCTACTGTGTGCAGAGATGGCTCTGATGGTGCCTGAAGTATTTCTCGATTCTCCCCGAGATTGATCTCTTCACTTTCCCTGATGCTGGGAATGTCTGCATTGAATGATGGTCGGGGAATCATGGGCTGCGGGAGCCTTTCTTCTGAGTCTTCTCCCAGTATTGTGGTAATCATTCCACCTTTTGATCACTTCACGCATTGATGGAGGGTAGAAGGCACTGCATTAGCGTTATGAATCCACGTCCTACCGAGCAGCAAGTTGTAGGTTGGTGGTACGTTAACCACATGAAAAAGGACAGAGTGCACCGAATAGTTGATAAACACCTCCAAGAATATCTTGCCCTTGGCCGTTTGACCATGATTGTCAAACCCATAGATAGTGATGGGATCTGGAATGTATTCTTCATCCTTGATCCCTAATGCCTTTGCGGTCATTTCAGGACATATGTTGAGGCTACTGCCTCCATCGACCAGCACATGCGGTACCGTCATTCCTCTGACTCGAACGACAATATACAAGGCATTATTATGAAAGGAATGAGGCTTTGGAAGGTCCTCATCTGAAAAGGTGATTGGCGCATTGGTCATGACAGAGTTCACAATCTGTGCCATGTCTTCAGGAGTGGTAGTGGGCTTAACTTTGATTTTCCTGAGTAAATCATCCAGTACTTGCTGGTGCTTGCTAGAATTCTTGGCCAAGTCAAGGATGGAGACATTGGATAAAGCGTCAGAGGCTTCTGACTTGACTTCTCTGGCCTTGGTCTAACGATTTGCTTGAAGAAGTCAGGAGTTCCTTTTGATTTGGGAATTGACTTCACAGGTGCTTCCGCAACTTTCATTTTACCGAATGCTGAAATTAAGTCCATCTTCTTAGAATCTGGAGCTGCTTGTCGTAGCACCGTCACCTGATGTTGAACTTGGAGATCTTGCGCAGAACATGGCTTGATATGTTCATGCGGTAGGAAGGGTTGTGCAGATAATACTGCTGTGGTGTGCGAAGGGAAGGGGCGGTTGAGAATGTCCATTTTCTCTTCTTCTTCTCCTTCTACCAATAGATTCTTTTCAATGAGATCTTGCACGATGTTTTTGAGAACAAAGCAGTTCTCGGTATTGTGTCCCACTGTCCTGTGGAACTTGCAGAACTGATCTTTCCATTTCCCCATGGGCACAGGAGGATCGGCCAATCTGGGCAATTTGACCATCTCTTTTGATAGCATGTACTCGAGCACGTCCTCGAGCGATTGGTCAAGGGGAGTAAACTTTCTGTCATAGCTCCATCCTTCATGTTTGGTTTTCTCGCGCAGCTTCGGCCCTTGATCCTGCTGAGGAGGCTTGCTGTACTGAGGAGCAGGCTTTGCTTTCTGATCTTTGTTGTTCGAACTGCCTGAGCTGTAGCAGTAATCTTTCTTCTGCCCTTTGTGCTGATTACGGCCTTTGCTGTTGTTGTTGGTAGAATAAGTGAAGTGAGCTTTCTTCTTCTGCTCACCATGGGAGTTGTTCTTGGAAAAAGTGAAGCCTTCATAGACTCCATTTTCCACACTTAGCTCGAGCCATTCGGCTCGTTCAGTCAGCTCAATGAAGGTCCTGGACGGCGCTGTGGAAATTAATCCTCTTAACGGTGCGAGAAATTGTTGAGGATTAAGGACAATGCATGCCTTTCCGAGATAGGATCTCTCATCTTGTTACAGGCTGATCTCCATCTGTGAATGAAGTCCCGTGCTTTTTCATTCTCATTCTGCCTCAAATTGCAGAGATGACTTAATGTAGGCAGTGCTTCTGTGTTGAACAAGAAGCGTTCAATAAAGAGATTTACAACTTTATCGAACTCCTTGAGCTCGATGGGGTTGATATGCTCAGCATACCATTTGGCGGCAACTCCTTCCAAGCTGCGGGGGAAGCATAGAAACAATGCTCGGTTATCCCTTCTGAACCTCGAGCATTCTGCGAAGAAGGTGGCGAGATGAGCTTTTGGGTCGCCAGAACCATCGAACTTGATGAATTTACGAGGGAGATTCTCCAGATCGTCATCCCCTTCTAAGCCGTCATAGAAGTCCTCACTGGTGAAGACTTTCTTGCCCTTGTCGCGGGCTTGCAGATCTTTGACAATTCGGGTCATTTCTTTAAATTGCGCTTGTAAAGGCTCTTCTTTATCTCTGCTCTTGGATCTGCGGCTTTTACTTTGGCCACGCTTCTGAAATGCCGGAGGCACCTCATATTCTTCATCTGTATCTTCAGTGGAATCTGATTCATCTGAAATCTCTTCTGGCTGGATCTGCTTCTTGGGAGCCTTCTTACCCCTGTGACCATGGAACTTTTCTCTGAATGGGTTCCTTTCTGAGCTGGTCCCGGGCTGCTCACTCATCATTTTGTTCATCATTTTTCTGAACATGGCATACATTTGAGGGTCTATGCCATCGTCTTCTTGCTGCTGCTCTCGACTCTTCTCAGATCGAGGGGAACTCATCTCTTCTTCCGAGGCTGACGAGTACTGGGATGCTGTGGTTCTTTTGCCTGATCTTGTCTCAACCATCAAATGATATGGATGCTCTCTGCAGGGCAAAAGACCTGATTAGATTTTGAGGGAATTAGCTTTTGGAGGAAATATTTGCTGAAAATATGGTAGACAATTTGGAAAAGATGTCCCATTACTAGGGACTGAGTCGTCGTGGGAATCACGACAATTGTGTTGTCATTCCTTCTGCAAAAGAAATAAACAACGAAAATATGCCTTGTTACCTAGGCGAGGTCGTCAAACCACAATAGGAAGAAAGAGAATTTTATTAAAATGAGAAGAATAAGATTTTATTGATCTTGACAAAGAGGTGGAGGACAGACAATTTGCCACCATTCATGATAGTCGGCAGACACTCTAGGACCTGGAAAGATTTTAAGAGAGACAAAGGAATCCCAGCCGTAGCGGGCAGAATGATATGCCCCGGACCATTGTGCGGAAGTGAGATCAAACTCTGCCATAGTTCCTGATAACAGTCGGGCTTCGACGTACTGCTGCCTTTGAGAGAATTGCCGAACACATCTCTCTGGTTGATAATAAGTGCAGAAGAATGGTCCCAGCAACTTGAACCGCTTGCCATAAGCGTAGGTATATCTGGGAGGAGACAGCTGCCGATCAAAATAGTCCCAAACAACGTCATCCTCTTGAATGTTGTTGATCATAGACCGGTACTGCGCCACTGGAAGGAGTTCTTGACCATTGTATCTGAAAGAGCTTGCTCGGGCTGGAACGTGCTGGAAAAACCAGGACTGAAGTGCGTAGATGCATCCTTCAACTAAAATGGACTCTCCGAGTGAGAATCGAGTCAAACCTCGATAAAGGAAGGCGAGCGCTGCCATGGCTATAGAGAGGCGATTGGTTTGCCGACTTCCCCATCTTCTCATAAGCTGGATTATCCTGATGTCCATGTAGTTTTGTCCATCTGGGAAAAGGGACAGTCCTACAGTGCATAGAACCATTGCATTCTGAATCTTTTCTTTGGCTGTTCTTGAAAGTGAGCTGACTTCGACGAAGGTCCCGTACTGGCGGTACAATTCAAGTAGGTCAACATATTCATCTCCTTCTAACTGGATCAGGGGCCAAGATCGGCGGCCTGTCATACGAGCTAAGGAGTCTCGGGGGTCCAAACCCTTGACATTGATAAGGAATTGATGCTCTAATGGGTCGCTTGGTCGACCAGCTGGTTCTGGCAACCCCATGATTTCTGAAAATTCATCCATTAAAACAGTCATCTCTCCCCACGGGAACCAGAAGGTACATGTTCGAGGATTCCATCGCTCCGCCATTGCATGGATCAGGTTGCCATTGATGGTCTGCTTTCCGACTGCTGATGCCAGCTCTAATCCGCACTCGCTCAAATGGTCCGGGAACATTCGGGAAAAGCTCTTTAGCCAGGAATAATACCACCGGGGAATGAAAGTTCCGGTGCTAAGGGCTCGATGTTCAGGACGACCTTGTCGCACCTCGAAGGAGATGTGACCTTCAGGAAAGATAGGATCGACTTGACTGGATGCCATTGAACTGAAAACAGAGAAAGACTCAGAATGAGACTTAGGAAAATATGAGAAATTTTAAAAAATTTTGCAGGTAGGATAAAAAGGCAGCTAGAAATTCGAGATCCAGTAGAATGGTAGAATGTAAAATCGCCTGGAGTTTTGAAAGAAATGGGATATTTGAAAAAATCATCCAGGGTTTGAGGAAAACATCTTGTGGAAAATAAGGATGTTTTGAAAAAGGCCTAATGAGTTAAAACATTGGGAAATAAAGAATTGAGAAAATCATACATACAATCTCATCCTGCACAAACATTTATGCACATTCAGCACTCCCTAAAAGGCTGACTCTAAATGCATCCATTTGAAAACAGTTGTAGGACCCTAATCCTAACTCTAGGTTCAGATCATCTTTGTCCAATCCAGTTATGCCGATATACCCGAATCGAAATCCAAGGTACGTGGCATAGAGTTTCAACTCCGGTTCTAAGGTAAGGTTTTCCAACATCCTTGAGCGCCTACCGATATACTTCGGACTGTGGCCCGCGGTACGTGGTAGGGGGGTGTTAACCCAAATAGTTGGCCCAGTTGTGAGGCTCTGTCCCGAACTATGGTTCTGGAAGAGAGCCCAGCAACGTGAAGACCGGGTAATGATAGGTAATGGAGATTTGAAAAAATGATCTCATGCAAGAAATAGGGGGCTCTAAGTCCTAGAGAGATAGATTTTGAAAATTTTGAAGAAGCATACATTGTTTGCATTCAGATCCTAAATTGAGGAGAGTTGTATTTAGACCTAAGTCTATGTGAGCATGAAAATTTCTCCTCAATATGGTCCTACCAAACCATGCCTAAGCTATATGCATTCAATGTCAGCTGGGTCAGAATCTAAGCTCCTAGGCTCACATGATATTGAAAGTAAAAGAGCTGACATTTTATGAACATAATTTTGATAATTGAACTAAGTCAAGCATAATTTTGATCAGACAAGGACAAGTCCCATCTCGGTCGCCAAACCTGTTTTCGTCGCGAAATTTTTCCCCCGTCTTCCCTTCCTTGCGGAAGAGAAAAAGAGAGAAACGCTTTCGCGCTTCAAACTTTGACCGGATTTTGGAAATTGTTTTGAAATACTCGCCTCCGTTTTTTAAAATTGCGGGAAAATCCATGGGATGGGGCTCGACCTGTCGGTACGAGGTTCGACCGTTCCTGCCGCCTTTAACAGGGGTAATCGAACCAAGGACCAAAACTATGCTTGACTTAGCGAAATTATCAAAGTTATGTTCTATCCTAAATGCATAGAGAATTCAGGCATGTGCTATGAGATTTTGGAAAATGCCAGTTGGAAAACATGATGTATGCTTAGAAAAACTTTGGAGTTGGAAAGAATCTCTCAGGAAAAAGGTCAATTTCTCAGGAAACTCAGATAAAAAAAAGGGGTTTTTGAAAACATGAGAAAGCTTATAAAGATGTGGAAAAATCAGAAATAGTTGAAAATCTTGGGAAAATGGAAGTGATTCTTGAGAAAAGATGGACTTTTTGAAAAGGGAAGCACTTCTTAGGAAAACTTGGACTTTGAGAGTTTTCTTAGGAAAATGATGGAAGATTTATAGGAAAGCTCATTGGAGAAGGAAATTCAAAACTTGGGAAATTGAAATCCTGGGAATTTTACCCTTGAAATACTTGGAAATCGATTTTGATCTTGGAAAAAGATTGGAAAACTCTTTTGAAGCTCTTAAGAAAATAACATTTTCCAGGGAAAACTATGGGGAAATTGACTTGGGAAAACCGATTTTGAAAGATTCTTAGAGTTTCTTGAGAATGAAATTTCTTGAGAATGAAATTTTCTTAAGAAAATCATAAGAAAACCAATGATTTCATGATGCAAATGATATGAGTGAATGAATGCACTTTGAAAAGATTTTCTAAGAGATTTGTTGGGAAAATGTGCATTAAGTCAAGATAAATCCTTCACATATCCTGACTGTGGCCATGAATATGCTCAGAATTTAGTTGATTTGATGCACATGATTTTGAAAACTTTGGAAATATGATGTGCATTTTAAGATAGCCTAAGAGTGTAGGCTCAATGTGACTAGTAGAAAGATGATGGATCTGGGTCTCGTCCATATTCCGACTAGGGCCGTAAATATGGATCCCACCGAGTCCATCAACTCCCTAAGAGTTGGTGCACGTGCCATTCGTGAACATCGATAGTGCTTTTGAAATAAAATGCATGAATCATATAATCAGGATATTGCATAAAATCAAACTATATGATATGCATCCTAGTCTAAGCAGGAAGTTAAATCTCTTATTCCAAAATTTACATTATTACATCACTAAGTAAATGAAATAAAAGGAAATTTGCAGACTTCAGCTCCTTCTTTGGAATGTCCCTGCCAAGCTTGAAATAAAGTTAGCTCAAATATGTGGGTTTTTCCAAGATTTTCCAATAATATTATGAAATTATTGGATTTAATTGGATATAAACCCTATTCTCGTGCTTCCTTGATATTTTGAAATGATAAAAATGCTAGAAATTCAGTGAAAAACAATTTGAAATTCGGAATTGAGGTTAAAATGACCAAAATACCCCTAATTATAAAGTTATACCTTTAAAATCAGGGTTTTTTGAAGGAAAACTTGGTAAAATTGAGATTTTGAAGTTCTAAGTGAATCAAATGATGATGAAATGTAGTAAGAGACATGATGACATGCTGCTAAACACATTAGGACTGTAAAATCAGAATTTGGTATTTCGCAATTTATCAAAAATAACGATTTTCGCTTGTTTTTTGCTTGGATCTGGGTCCTGCGGGACCCTATTTTGGTATTATGGATGATCCGAACCTCAAATGGATTCCAAATTGCACCAAATTCGGTATGAAGCATCTAAACACTCTGATAAACAACCTAGAATGCTAAAAATCACGAAATGATATGATTTAAATGCTAAAATTCAAGGAAAGTCCTAAAATGATGGATTTTGCCTATGGATCCGAACCAAATGCAATGCCTAATATGATAATGCAAGATTTACACCATGGAAACTTCTGATATTTTGCAGACTGCTAAAAGACCCGAAATGGAACATTTTTGGTTTTTACAGCCTCGGGATTTGAGCCATGGTGAGTTCAATAACAGGGATTTAGTTCTGACAGAGGTAAAAATCACACTAATCTGATGTAAAATGCTAAAAAAATACAAAACGGCCATGAAAATTTATGAAATTAATCAGAGTTATGAACGACACCTACATGAACAACTTTCATGTTTATGACTTTGGCATTTGATCAACGGAAGCACAAATAAAAATATAACTATTTCTGCCTAAACTAACATAATAGACAAATGTAGCAAAACAGGGGGCTGACAAGAAAAATCTGAAGCAGGGGTCAACACTGTTCTAAAAATTACAGGTTTTTAGATGAAAACAGAGGACACCACGGACATAACTTTCACTTTTTACAGTTTCGGATTTGGAGCAACACACAAAGAGAAACCATAGCCCTAAGTCGATCCAAGATCTCAGAGGCCCAAATTAGGCTCTGACACGTGTACCGACATCTCGGATTTTTGTCAGACATAAAAAAACATCATAAAAATCTTATAAAATCATATTAAAAACGAGACATTCTCCCTAGTTCAAAACATCTTTCGGATCGAAAATCGGATCTCCCATGAGGGATATCTCGATTTTACAAGTCGGAAAATGATTTTCAAAACGTATCCCGGGTAACAAAACCCGACTTGACATTTTGAATGTTTACCGCAGTAAACAAATTCAAATGCCTCCAAATTTTTAGCAAAATTTCAGGGACACCTAAGGGCGCATTCCATAATTTTTTTTGGAATTTTTAATAAAAAACAAATGCATGAAATGACGTGTGGACTGACTGACAAAAACAGAGACCTACTGAAAATAAGCAGAATTGAAATAAAGGCTAAATTAATCCTAATTAATTCATGAAATGTACTAAATGAATGAAATAAAATGCAAATTAAACCTAGCTAACTATAGGAATGTTAAAAATCATCAAGGAAGCATAATGAAACATTTTTATGTATGTCGTTTTATGAGAATAGCTCAATCCATCCCTCGGATGAGCTCTTTCTTCAAACAACCCCCGATTCGAATTATGGAATCCAATCAATGGGAAAAGAAGTGCACCTTGCTTCGTTATGCAGCGTAGGAGCTCTTGAAAGGGGCAGCTATCACGAGCTTCCTTCGTCCTTCGCTCCGAGCTTCGGATGGTCCACCAAAATCGAGCTCTGTTGGAATCGAATTGGCCACAGCACGAGCTCTACTCCGCCTTCTTCAATGCGCCAACGGGGGCACGATTTCCAAAGTTCAAAATCGGATTTTAGGAAGGCTAGGTCGGATTTTGCAAGTTCACAAGAGCTAAAAAAAAAAATCCTCCTCTAGGCTGGGCGTGAACCCTTGTTTTTATAATTTTTCTGAAAATTTTTGAAATTCAAACAGGTTCAATCTGAGCCCTCCATGTGGCGCCATCTCAGGGGGTGCCATCTGGGGGTTTGAAATTCGAATTTGGCTTTTGCAGGGAGCCCTCAGGTGGCGCCACCTCAAAAGGCTATTTTGATTTTTTGAGAAAAATAAAAATGGAAATTTTGTGGGTGAGACACCTCGGCAGGGGAAATTTGGAATTTTTTAAAAGTTAGCTTGATTCTCTCTGCAGGGAGCTCCCAGAAGGCGCCACCTCAGAGGGTGCTCTCTTGGAATTTGAAATTCAAACTCACCTTTTGTAGGGAGTCCTCAGGTGGCGCCACCTCATGGTGGGCTACCTTTATTAAAAATAAAAAAAATAAAAATGGAGCCAAGTGGAGTCCTGGAATGGTGCCACCTCAAAAGGTGTTTGACACATGTCAGAAGGACAGAGCAGTGGGCTCAGAAGGTGCCACCTCAGAGGAATTTGAATTTTGCTTTTTCTGGTGAAAGGAGATCTGGACATGTGGCAGTCCAGGATGGTTCCAAGTGTCAGCCTGCTGGAGAGGCTTTCTCAGATGGCGCCACCTCAGGGGGAAGTTTGAAATTCAAATGGAGGTTGGCCCTAGAGGAATGGAGGATGGACATGTGGCGCCACCTCAGGGTGGCTCCTACAATGCCATGTGGCAAGAAGGAGGAAAAAGAGGGAACGAGACATGTGTCTCCTACTTTTCTGAAAAAAAGTAGGGAGAGGACATGTGTCCTCTACTTTTTCTGAAGGAGTGAGAAGGAGACATGTGTCACCTTCTTTTCCTGAAAGAAGTAGAAGATGACACGTGGCAGAGGGGTGAGAAGGAGGGAAGGGACATGTGGCGCCCTCATATGCCATCTGGAAAAATCAGAGCTCCGGATTTTCGCCACCTAATGCCTTGTTTGAATTTTAAATGGTTTGCTTTTTCTGAAGAAGGCCAGGAGTGACATGTGTCTCCTACTTTTCTGAAAGAGGTAGGGAGAAGACATGTGTCCTCTACTTTTTCTGAAAGAAGCAGAGAATGACACGTGGCAGAGGGGAGAGAAGGTGGGCCAAGCCATGTGGCGCCATCTCAGACAGGATGAAAAAGGTAGGAGTTCTTGATTTTCGCCACCTATGGGGATTTTTGAATATTTGAATTCTAGCTTTTCTGAAGAAAGCAGAAAATGACACATGGCACTTGCTTTTTCTGAGAAAATGAGAGCTTGCCATGTGTCCTCTGCAGGAGACACTCCAGATGGCGCCACCTCAGAGGAGACAAGCCTACTTTTTCTGTAGGAATTTATGAGTGACACATGTCTCCTACTTTTTTTGAGAAAAGTAGGGAGAGGACATGTGTCAGGCTACTTTTCTAGAAGGAAGGAGAGGTTGACACGTGTCCCCTGCAGGAGACACACTTCAAGTGGCGCCACCTCAGAGGAGACAAACTCCACTTTTTCTAGACAGGACAACCTATGACACTTGTCATCTCCTGGTAGTCTTGGATTGACACATGGCGCAGGATGGATACTGACACATGGCAGACATGTGGCGGCTTCTTAAGGTAGCCCCACACTGACACTTGGCATGGAAATGGGGGGAGAGAGAAAGGACAAGTGGCACCAATCCAGGGGACAAGGCTCCTATATTTTTGGGTTTTTCAAAATTCAAATTTTTCAAAAGGAAAGCTTGTGTGACACCACCTCAGTGTGGGTCCCACATTGCTTCTTTATTGAAATAAGGATAAAACCACAAAACCTCTTTTTGGAATTTTTATAAAATCTGGACTAATGGGCAAAACAGGAATTTTGGAAAGAGTTGGCCCTTGTAGGGCGATTTTGTAAAAGGAGGATATTTGAAATTGTAAAAAGGGCAAAATCTGAGGTGAAGTGACTAAAATCCATATTGAAAACTATCCAGATGGTTTTCCTGAGGAAATATTTTGAAATTCAGAGTCCTGGGGGAAAATTGATAATTTTGAAGACCCAGGGTTTTGAAATCAATTTTGAAAAGAGTTGAAATTCTAATCTGGATTGAAAATTTTGAAATCAAGAGTTTTGGACCTCGAAATGACATGCTGTGCAGTGCAGTGATATGAAATGCTCATGCAATGATATGCAATGTCATGTCTTATGCAATATAATCTTGAATCAAGACTTGGAGATGTCTGTCTCCTGTCAGGAATAAAATTTTGAACATCTGAGTTAAAATTAGAGAAATTTTGAGAGTTGCAGATGAAATTTGGACTTCTGCAAGGTCTGGCTCAGAAAATGACCATTTTGCCCTCCAGCGATTTCAGAGGCTGGATGTTGATGCTTGGTGGAAATGTTGGGGAGGTGAGTGAAAATTTGGGGTGTTTACAAATACGACTTGAAATATGTCTCAAAAGTCGGTGAAGGGTCAGTCTATCGCAGATCAGTTGGCAGATTTTTTGCTGACAAAAGAGATCAAGGCGGAAGATGATTTTCTCGACGATCGCATCTGTAATATTCAGGAATCCCCAGTTTGGACCCTATTCTTCGACGGAGCCAGGAATATGTCCGGTATAGGGATCAGGATCTTATTTATCACTCCTAAAAAGGAGATGATTCCTTATTCTCTCAAGCTCAGCTTTCAATGTACTCATAACATGGTCGAGTATGAAACTCTAATACAAGGCCTCAAGATTTTATAAGACTTCAATGTCAAGAGAGTACATGCCTTCGGTGATTCATTGTTTGTTGTCAGCCAAGTCAATGCTGAATGGCAGATCAAGGATTCAAAATTGATCCCCTATCAGAAAATTGCCTTAGCTCTCGTAGGCAATTTCGAAGAATTTCAGCTCAACCATGTCAAGAGGGAATACAATCATATCGCAGATGGCCTAGCCTGCCTGGGTTCCATTTTGTCTTTCAAAGACAATGAATCTTGTCGTTCCTTCAAGATTGGCAGACTTGATCAACTTGCCTTCATTCCAGCTGAGCAAGTGAACCAAGTCACTCAGAAAGAGAAACCTTGGTATCAATACATCAAAAACTTTATTGAAACTGGTGAATTCTCGCCGAAAATATCAAGAAAGGAGCAACATGCAATACAGCGCATGTCCGCCCGCTATTTCATCATTGCCAATACTCTCTACCGTTGTGGGTTTAGTTCTGAGTATGCCAGATGCTTAGATAAAGATGAAGCCATAAAAGTTGTCCAAGAGGCACACAAGGGAATTTGTGGTGATCATGTTAGCAACCAAACACTCGTCAAGAGATCATCCGGGCAGGGTATTACTGGAAGACCATGCAGCAGGATTGCCATCAATTTGTGAGGAAGTGCGTCAAATGTCAGATGCATGCACCCTCTATTCATGCACCAGCCGCATACTTGCAGTCTGTAGTTTCTTCTTGGCCTTTCTCAATGTGGGCCTTCGACGTGGTGGGTTCAATCACTCCTTCGGCTTCTAATGACCACAGATATTTCCTCGTAGCTACAGAATACTTCACCAAATCGATCGAGGTTACAACTCTGCGAACAATAGAAGGTTGGCATGTGGTTCCTTTCATTCATAAGAATCCTCTTTGCTGTTTCGGCGTACCACATGATATTGTGTCAGATAATGGCAGCCACTTCAAGAATGAGAGGATGAAGACCTTCTATTCGAAGTTTAGGATTCATCATCATTTCTCAACTCTATATTATCCTCAAGGGAATAGACAGGCAGAGGCCACCAACAAAATTTTGATCCACATTCTGGAAAGAACAGTGGAAACGGGTCGTGATTGGCATGAGAAGATGCATAATGCACTTTGGGTGTATCGAACCACCATTCGGACCCCAACCAATGCTACGCCTTTAGAGCTTGTCTATGGGACCAAGGTGGTATTACCTCTCCACGTCCAGAAGCCCGCATTCAAATTTGCGTCGCTTATTGAACTCCCTTTTGATTAGTATCAGCAGTAGAGATTGGTACAACTAGATCTGCTAGACGAGAAGAGACTCAAGGCAGTAGAGCATGCTCAAGTTTATCGTCAAAGGATAGCTAGACACTATGCTAAGTCCGTCATTGAGAGAAAATTTTGGGTTAACGATTTGGTGCTCAGATCGACAACTCATCTCAAGCATCGACAGCAGGGCAAGTGTGTAAACACCCCAAATTTTCCTTATCCATGCTCAGACAACCCTACTCGTGCAGTGCCAACCTTGTTAGGTCAGTGTAGGAGTCAAACCCCGAGTCTGTGTCAGAAAATCACCGTTTTACCAACTTTCATTAGCAAAAATACCATTTTACCCCTAGGTCATCCCGGACTCCAGTCAGTCGGAGTCAACCAAGCTCGTTGGTCAGTTCAGAACAGTTAGAATATCAGTCATTTCAAGCTCATCTAAGCTTACAATGAACAAACCATTTTTATTTCTGACCATTCATGCCAAAATGGGATCATTTCTTCAAAAATGAGCTCATTTCTCACTCAAACTCGAGCCAATTGTCTCTGAGTCAGTCATTCACAGTCAGTCATACTCCCCTGAGCTCACCAAGAGTTTAAGCGCTCCAGTTTCACTTTAAAACCATTTCCAAGTGTCTAGGAGCCCATTTTAGCCCGTTTCAGCTCTTTCAGTTGAAATTGAGCTAAATCCAGTCAATTGAGCTAGTGTTCGAGCTTCGATTTTAGTTCATGTCAGTATTACTGGCCTTTGTTTCAACTCAAACCCAGTTCGAATTCGTAATTCACTTCACTCCAGTGACCATTCCGTACCATTTCTCTAAAAATGGCAGCTTTTCTTGAAAATTTAGTCGGAAAGGTCAGTTGAGTCAGTGTCTGATCAGTTCATTTGAGTTCTGAAACTCTAAAACCCAACTCAATCCAGCTCAATTCAGTTCAATTCAACTCAGACCCTAATTTCCAGTGTCACTCTAGCTTGGTAGGGCCTGAAAACCATTTCTTCAACCATTTTGCAAATTTTATCTATTTTAATGCTTTTTAAACTTGTACAACTGCCAATCGAGGTCTAACATCCAAAATTCTTCATTTAGGGTATGCATTTCACATAGCATTTCATGTCATTTCTCAGCATTTCATAACATTTCATCACATTTCATTCCATTTGTGAAGTCCAGAACTCCAGTTTTATAAATTTCAATCCAGATTGATTTTTAAAAGCTTTCAGAAATCAATTTCAAACCCCGGGTTTCGAAAATTGACATTTTTACCCTCAGGATTCAAAATTTGGAAATATTTTCTCGAGAAAAACAATCTGGATTTATTTCAAACTCAAATTTTCAAAATCTATGCTGGATTTGCTTCGCAATGGGGTATTGAACTTCAAAATTCGAGCTTATTTCAAAAATTGCCAAAAATAGCTCATTTTGTCTGGAAATTTTCTAAAAAGACTATTTTACCCGTCTAATCGTCAAAATGAATTTCAAAAGTGGAATTTGGACCCGCTCTGAGATGGCCCATCCATTTGCATTTTCCGTTTTGATTTATATATAAAAAAGAAAAAAATTACCTTTTTCTTTATTTTCTTTATTTTTTTTATTATTTTATTTTTTTGTTTTTCCTAAGGTGGGACCCACAAGGGAGTCGACCACCCTAGCCCCTCTCTTCCTCTCCATTTCCTTTCTTTACTCCTCTCCTTTTCCGCTTTTTTTTTTCTTTCCCTCCTTCTTTCTTCTTTTTCTTCTTTCTTTCTTTTCTTCCTCTCTTATTCCTTTTTCTTTTCTTTCTTTCTTTCTTTTTCTTCTTTCCTTCCTCCTTTCTTAATTCTCCAGCACTCACGTACATCACCTCTCCTTCTTCTTCTTTCCCTCTCTTTTCTTCCTTTCTTTCCTTTTCCCTTCTTCCTTTTCTTTCCTTCTTCCCTTCCTTTCCCTAGCCTCCAACCATTCACGTAAAGATGCTCATCAAGGTCATTTATTATTATTAGAAACTTAGGTCTTAGTCAATTAAAGACCTAAGTTATCAAAAGGGAAAAAAAAAGAACGGCAGCCTCTCTCTCTCTCTCTTGAGTTACAGCCTCCATTGTTGCACTTTCAATCGTCTTCAAGCACTCCAGCCACCTCTATTCCTCCCTTTGGTAGCAGCAGCACCACGACTTCCTTTGGTAGCAGCAGCACCACGACTTCCTTGACAGCGCCTACTTTCAGCCACCTTTACCAAAAAGTTTCAGACTTGTCGCCATCTTCAAGTGCTTCTTCTCAGCCTCTCATCACCTCTAGCCGATTCACAAGCCACAACATCCATTCAGCCTCCTTGGTAGCAGCTGATACTACCCCAACCTTCAGCCATGTTCAAGCAACACTCCTTCAACCTTCACCCCCCTTGCAGCCACTCGCAACAGCCGACCCATTCCATCAAGTTTGCAGCTACGAGCCTCCTCCACCTCCAGCTCTGTAGCTTTCACCTTCAGCAACAACCTTTCCACTTCGCTCCAGCTGCACCTACTATCATCCAGAGTGGTGTGTTGGACAGTTTTCTCAGAGACAGAAGCACATAGAGATGCGGCTGCTATCAGGAGTCGTGCCAGAGTTCGACCTTACATCAGCACAGTGGTCCGAAACATACCATTCTGCCAGATATGGCTGAGACTCTTTTGTTACTCTTCCACTTTTTTCGGGTCCTCATGTCTCTGCTAGTTATAAAGAGTGGTGGCAAATTGTCTGTCCGCCCCCTCTTTCCCAAGTTTATTATTGATGCAATCATGTTTTCCTTTCAATAAATAAAAATCTTGCAAATTCTTTAATTCTTGGTTTGACGACCTCGCCTATGTAACAAGGCTTAATTTTCAGTTGTTTATTTCCTTTGCAAAGGAATGACAACGCAATTGTCGTAATCCCAGCGACGACTCAATCCCTAGTAATGGGATACTCTTTCAATTGTCTACCAAAATTCTCAGCAAATATTTTCTTCCAATCAAAATCTCTTTCAAAAGCCTAACCATCAATTTTGCCCTGCAGAGAGCATTCGTGATATTCAATGGTTTAGACAAGGTTAGGGAAGAAAATTGCACCAGTCGAAGGCATGGCACATTCAACAGCTTCAGAAGAAGAAATGCATTCCCCGCGTTCAGGCAGAAATCAAGGGCAATAGGTTGAGGATGACATTGATCCTCAAATATATGCCATGTTCAAAAAGATGATGAGCAAGATACAGGCAGAGCAAGCTGAAGCCAGTGCAAAGAAGACCCAAGTCAAGTAGAAGGCAAAGAGCCGGGTATTCAAAAAGGTTTTGAAGTTGTCTAAGAAGCCTATTCAGGATGCTGATACAACAGATGAAGAAGAATCAGTAGAGGACACTGATGAAGAATATGAAGCTCAGCAAGCGTTTCAAAGATCCCCTCATAACAAGGGATAGCCTATAAATTGAAGAGTCAAGCAATGGATGATCCAGTCCAAGTGCAGTTGAAGAAAATGGCTGAGGTGATTAAAAATTTGCAGGACCGTGACAAGGGCAAGAAGGTCTTCGCGAGCAAAGACCACTACAAAGGCATCACCCCTGTCAGAAATAATCAAGATTCAAAAAAGAAGATGATTGTCGCCTTCTTCGTCAATGCCAACCGCAATGATTGCAACGATAACAAAGGCAATCATACAAATCAGAAAGAAAAATCTTCAAAGGAGAGTGAAAAATTGAGTCAACAGAAAGAGAAGATAAAACATGATGGTTGGAGTTACGATCACGAATTTACCCCTCTAGATCAGCCCCTCGAAAAGATCCTTGAAAACATGTTGGTCAAGGAAATGGTTAAACTCCCAAATAAATCCTCCTGTCACACAAGGCAAATGGAAAGATCGATTCTGCAAATTCCACTGAACAACGGGGCATGATATTGAACATTGTTTCATCTTCAAGAACATCGTCCAAGACTATGTCGATAAGAACTTCTTCGTTGAGGATGAGAAAGAATGCCAACCAGCTGTCTCAGCCAAGTCTCAGCAGAACTCAAGCGCTTGACAAGAGGTACAACATGACAATCGAAACCAGGACCGCAAGATGGCTCCATTGGATCAAATGCTTAAGAGTTTCTTGGAATACATGCTCACAAAAGATATGGTCAAACCTCTGAAGGCATGCTTCACTCTTTCTGCCAACAATAGCAAGGGTAACCAGAAAAATCATGATGACCATTCAGAAGGATCTGAGGACCAAAAAGAAAAGATCTCCAACAATGATAAGCCTCTTCAATCTAGTCTTCAGCATAAAGAGAAAGATCAGGAGAAACCAAAACACAAAGACTGGAGCACTAATCGAAAGTTCACTCCTCTGGACCAGAAGCTCGAGACTGTTTTAGAAAATCTGCTCGCAAAAGGCATGGTTCATTTACCAAAAGTCGTCGATCCTCTGACAATCATGGGTAGATTCTAAGAACAATTTTGTAGGTTTCACCGTGCAATAGGACACGATACAGAAAATTGTTTTGTCCTCAAGAACATTGTACATGATTGCGTTGATAAGAATATTCTAGGGGAAAACAAAACAGTAGACCAGCCCGGCTATCTTGGCCAAATCCCTTCAATCCTACCATAAGGCAAACACTCAAAAAAGCCAAAACATGAAGGTTGGAGATGTGATCGCCATATCACCCCATTAGATCAGACACTCGAGAGCATGCTCGAGTATATGCTAACCGAAAATATGGTCAGACTTCCAAAGGCTGTCGATCCTGCTGTCACTTTGGGGAAATGGAAGAATAAATTCTGCAAATATTATTGAGCATTGAGGCATGACATAGAACATTGCTTTGACTTCAAGAACATCGTGCAAGATTGCATCGACAAAGTATTGCTTGTAAGGGCTGAGTCAGAAGATCAATCAGCTATCTTACCTGAACATAAAGAAGAATAACGATACTAATGCTCTCATTCTTTCCATCTTACTCTTGAAAAGAAGATGTAGCCCCAATTCTTCTATCGATTTATTTTTCCAGTACATCAATAAGACATCAATTTGCCTTATTTCTCTTGCAAGATATCTCTCACAAGGAATGACCTCTTCAAAGTCCCTCCAGAATCAATCAAAAGTCAGAAAGCATTCTTCAAATATCAATTACTTATCCTTTCATCCAACTTCTCACTCCCCAGTTATATTGGGGCATTATTTTGAAAATTGTCTTCAAAACATCTTGTATGCAGGCAGGATCAAATAAATCTCTCATTTTGCATAGATGTGCATCCATTTACATCATTTTGCATTCATTTACATACATTTGCATTCATTTGCATTTGCATGCATTCATTCGCAATCATTTGCATCCATATGTATCGAATTCACTTCCCCTTTAGGTTAAGGGATAAACCTGAACTACCCATTCAGGGTAAGGGATAAATTCTGAGACCCCGACAGTTGTCTAAGTCATCGTGAGGATGAAGGCTGAAAATCTCTTATCAGAATCAGTTGGGTAAATTTTCAAAAATCCAGTGTTCGTGCTGGTAAATTTTCAAAATTCAGTGTTTGTGCTGGTAAAATTTTCAAAATCCAGTGTTCGTGCTGGTAAATTTTCAAAATTCAGTATTCGTGCTGGTAAAATTTTCAAAATCCAGTGTTCGTATTGGTAAATTTTCTAAATCCAGTATTTGTGCTGGTAAAATTTCAAAATCCAGTGTTTGTGCTGGTAATTCTTCAAAATCCAGTGTTCGTGCTGGTAATTCTTCCAAAAACAGTATTCGTACTGATCCATTTTCAAAATCCAGTACTTATATTGGTTCATTTCCAAAATCCGGTATTCACACTGGTATATCTTTTAAAATCCAATTTTTATTGGTCGGACTTTCAAAATCCAATTTTTATTGGTCAAACTTTCTAAATCCGGTTTTACTGGTTAATGTTTTCAAACCTAATCCATGCTGGTCTAGTCTTCTTGGAGGATTCGAGTTCCGACTCGAATTTTCTTTCCTCCGGGATTCGAGTTTCAACTCGAATTTCTTTCCCTTCTGAATTGGTCTAGAAAATTAGAGTTTCGACTCGAATTTTCTTCCAAATTCAATTCAAATGTCCTAGAATTGGTCTAGAAGATTAGAGTTCCGACTCGAATTTTCTTCCAAATCCAATTCAAATGTCCTAGAATTGGTCTAGAAAATTAGAGTTCCGACTCAAATTTTCATCTAAATCTAATTCAAATGTCCTAGAATTGGTCTAGAAGATTAGAGTTCCGACTCGAATTTGCTTTCAAATCCAATTCAAATGTAATATAATTGGTCTAGAAGATTAGAGTTCCGACTCGAATTTTCTTCCAAATCCAATTCAAATGTCCTAGAATTGGTCTAGAAAATTAGAGTTCCGACTCAAATTTTCTTCCAAATCCAATTCAAATGCCTCGAATCAGTCTAGAAAATCAGAGTTCCAACTCAAATTTTCTTCCAAATCCAATTCGCTTGGCTTTCCTTTAAAGGTTTGAACTCCTACTCAAACTTTTCTACAATTTAGTAATTGGTCTAGAAGATCAAAGTTTCGACTCGAATTTTCTTTCAAAATCCAAGCCATTTAGTTTTTCCTTGAAGATTTGAATTCTGATTCGAATCTTCCCTCAAAACCCAGTTTAGCATCTGGTCCATTCAAAGCTCACAAGTTGAATCCTTCCTTCTTAAACTATGGTTCTTAGGTTAAATCCCTATGGAATTGATAGTTCATAGGTCGAACCCCTGCTGAACCGATGTGATCCCTAGGTTAAATTCCTATGAAATTGATAGTTCTTAGGCTGAATTCCTATTGAACTCATATTGTTCCCAGTAAACCAATTCTCAATTTCGACTTTCAGGTCATCCAATTTCCAATTTCCAATTTCCAATCCCAATTTTGACCTTCGGGTCAATCAAATTTCAATTTTGGCCCTCGGGCCATCCAATTACCAATTTCGACCCTTGGGCCATCCAATCACCAATGTCGGCCCTCAGTCCATCCAATTACTAATTCGACCCTCGGGCCACCCAATTTCCAAATCTCTAAATTCGACCTTCGGGTCACTCAATTTCTAATTTCAACCTTCGGGTCACTCAAATTCCAATTTCGACCTTTGGGTCAATCAATTCCAATTTCGATTTTCAGGTCAATCCATTTCCAAATTTCCAATTTCGACCTTCAGGTCAATCAATTTCCAAATTTCTAATTTCGACCTTTGGGTCAATCAATTCCAATTTTGACTTTCGGGTCAATCAATTTCCAAATTTCCAATTTCGACTTTCAGGTCAATCAATTTTCAAATTTCCAATTTTGACCTTTGGGTCAATCAATTCCAATTTTGACTTTCGGGTTAATCAATTTCCAATTTCCAATTTCCAATTTTCAATTTTCAAATTCCAAATTTCAAATTTCCAATTTCGACCTTTTGGTCACCCAATACCAATTTTAGTCATTTCCTCTTGCGAGAGACCCTTTTTACACGGAGAGTTCAAGGGAGCTCATTCTTTTTGCATGCTATCCTTTGTTTACTTAGCCCGTTTTCAGAGAGAGTTTGAAGGGACTCGTGTCTATGTGAACCGTTTGCAAAACAAAATTCCAATTTCATACAAGGAACCCTTAGTTCAGGAAGAGCTTCGATGGAAGTTCGCTTTCCTTGTAATCACAACTCCATGAAAGTGCAGTAGGATTGAGGCAACGAGCACTAGAGGGGGGGTGAATAGTGCTTTTAAATATCGTCTTCAGAATTTTTACGGATTTTGAAATTCACAAAGCAATCACACAAAGAACACAATAATTTATCTTGGTTCGGTCTTTCCCGACCTACATCCAGTCCCCAAGCAAAACCCGCTTGAGATTTCCACTATCAACCTTGTGTAACTACAAGATCATACAAACCAAATCCGGTCCCACTTTCAGTAACACACCTACTGAAAGCAAACAACTCCTTTAAACCAAGGAGTCCTTCCTTTTACAGAAAAAGAAATAAGTAACAACTTACAAAACAACCTATGAGTCCTTATGAATGCAAATGAGATGCAATTGGCTTTTGAGGTTGTTGGAATACTCAACTCACGAATTCACTGTCTTTCAAAAGAATTTGAGTGAAAAACTGAAGTGAAAAATATCAAGTGAGTGAGAAACTGAATACGAGTGAAAAGCAAAGAGTAATTCAATATAATTCGATTGGATATGATATTTTTGAATGTAGAATGCACTCATATTTATAGTTGAAATATTTCATACGTTGAGGGTATGAAAGGGTGTCAAAATAGTCCATTTTGAACGATCAAAATATTTGAAAAATGAAAAGACACGCCTTTTAAAAGTTTTAGGAAAAACGACAAAATTAGTCGACTGGAACAGTAGTTAGTCGACTGATAATTAACTATTAGTAGACTGACAGTTATCGTCGGTCGACTAATGTGTTTATCAAGCCGTTTGAAAATCTAAAGTTTTGAAACTTAGTCAACTAGAGAAAAAGTTAGTCGACTGATAATATCATCAGTAGACTGAAAAACCTTTCAGTCGACTGCTGCTAAATTTTTCTGAAAATACATGTTCTGTCTGGTCGACTGATAAAATCATTAGTCAACTGCTGCTAAATTTCCAGAAAAGTGACATTCTGTCCGGTCGACAGATAAAACCTTCGGTCGACTAATTTGACAAAAATGATATTTTGTTTAGAAAATTTGGCGCGAAAGAATTAGTTGACTGGTGAGTCTATTGGTCGACTAATAAACACGAAAAATTAAATAAAGAGTTTTTTAAAAAGATTTTCATGAAGGGTTCTTTTAGAAAAGTTTTCTAAAGACTTTTTAGGTGAAATACAACCGAAATATGCACTCTAAGTAAGGCTCTTACAAGAATCTAAGACTTTTAATGAATTTAACATTTGCACACTAGTCTTCAAAGATTCTTCATCGAATTCTTCAATGCTTGTCATCTTTCTTCATTGCCTTAGCTGAAATGCAGTTGATTCACTTGTTCATCATCAAAACCTTGTACTTGAAGTATCATGTATGGCTTCATTGTCGTAACAATCTCTCCCTTTTTGATGATGACAAACTAATCAAAGATGGAGCATTTAGATGCATAGATGGAGATTTTACTCTCCCTATCAATATGCTGCAAAACATTAAAAGTTAGTACATTCAAAGCACATATATCACATATTGATTGGTTTGCATTTCCATCATTACTTCATGCATTTTTAAAACTTTTGATAAATGCAACTTTCAATGCTTTTACATGATGTAATTTCCATGTCATGATGCAATATGCAATTTTTATCTTTTTCTCTTAATTTCTCATGCAAGTTTTATCTTTTTCTCTTAATTTCTCATGTAATTTCCATCTTTTTCCCTCCTTTGTCTTAATAAAAAAGAGTAAGGGCAGAAGTAGCATAAGCAAAATGCAAATTCAAGTTCAAAATATTACAACCCATAAAGTAACAAAGTTTAGTAAGGACATTAATCAAAGATCAAGAGAAGTGTTGCTTGATCATTTCCTTGAGTTCAGCAATATCTTTCTGAATTGAAGAAAGTTGTTGAGTCACATCTTCACGAAAAGTGTGTTGATGCAGCTCCAAAGCTTCCATTCGCTGTAAAACTTCATCATTGTCTTGACTAGTAGAGAATTTCTTTCGTTTTGCTTGAGATGAAGGTGTCACAGAAGATGGTGAGGGTTCAGAGATTGATGGTTCAGATAGTTCAGTTTGATCAATATACCAGTTTAAAGGAGGCAGATATTTGATTTTCATACATTTAAAAATAGTTTGATCAAAGAACTCCTTTTGTTCAATATATTTTTCATTGGTTAAGGATACTTTGAAATATCTGAAAATACGAGTAAGAAGACATCCATACGGAAGAAAAGGTTTTTGTTTCCACAAATGAGTAAAATACACGTTGGCCCAATTTACCGAAATATTTCCAAATAAGACATAAAGAGTCGTAGAGAGATCTGTGGAATAGTAATCAAAAGAAGCAATTTTAGGTAGAACATTGTGGGCAAGAATTCGTCCAGCAATGCGTGCGCGAGTTTGAAGATTGGTATTTTTGAAAGGAGGACAATGAGGTGCACCAGAAAGAAGAATTTGTTCAAAAATTCTTTCATCATTAAGTTCAATAGTATTGAAAAGAGTGTCTGAAGGTGGTATATCTAGGATTTGTCCTAGCAGTTTAGAATCAAACTCAATTTCAACATCGCGAACAAGAGAGAAAATAAATCCAGTTTCATGATCAATTTGTAAATTTGTGTAAAACAAGTGGATCTGTAAAGGATAATGAAGAGGGTCTGCACCGGCGTCAAAAAGGTGAGAAATGCTTGGGAATAATTCTCTAATTTTGTAACAAGAAAATAGGTGAAATAGGACATTTCGGCCTGGTAAAATAGGAAGTGCAGAAATCGATCCAAAAGTTTCATATAAAAGAGGATTTCTGAGTAGTCTGAGAGAAAATCCATGACGTGCTTGTGGTGTAGTTGGAGGAGAACCTTGTGCGGATGCAGTCTTCTGACGAGGCATGGTGGATAAGGAACGAAACAGATTCACTTGTCAAAAAAAATCGCAGTTGCAGAGAGTGATTGATCAACACAATCGTTAAGAGGAACAGTTGGAGATGGTGTTGATGTCGGCTTCCAAATGCTTTAAAAATGATGTCCGGCGGGACGAAGATGTTGTCCGGCGTCGTGGCATAGAACTAATGCAACAGAAACACTTTGTGCGATACAGACATTATGCCTTCTACGATCATGGTCGTTGGTAGTAGCCAAAACAATCGGCAGTAACAACCCACCAAAAGGGATGTCGAGTTTTCACAGATTTTAGGCAAGAGTGAAGAGGCGAGGAGGAGTTTGTCTGCTACAGAAATAGAGGATGACGCGGTGGATGACGACAGGTGAGAGGAGGCTTCCACAAGCGGCGTTGGCTGAAGAGAAACCTTGTCACGACAAGAGGATTCCGATGAGGAGGGGTTTGATCGGCACTCCGAGGGATTTTTCAAAAGATACAGAAGAGAGAGAGAGAGGGTTTTGTTTAGGAAAAGGGAAAACGAATGGGCGTAAAAATGAAATAGTGCCTTTAAAAAAAACGGGTGTAAAAAATCCAAGGGGTATCGGGTCCCTTCAATTGAATTTTAAAAAAAAATATCAGTCGACTAGAATTTTATTGGTCGACTAATAAGGTGTGATTCCTTCAGTAAAAAAAAATTTTAAACATCAGTCGACTAGAAGTTTATCGGTCGACTAAGTAGGTGCGATTTTGAGATTTTGTTCAAAAAATTAGCATTTTATAAATCTAAAAATGAGCAAATGCCTAGTTCTTTGCTAATTCTCATAAAATCTTCATTTTTAAGTGGTTTAGTGAAGATATCAGCATGTTGTTCATTAGTGGATATAAAATTTAACGAAATATCTCCTTTTAACACATGATCTCTTAAGAAATGATGTCTAACTTCAATATGCTTAGTTCTTAAGTGCTGAACAGGATTTTTTAAAAGATTTATAGCACTAGTGTTATCACAATAAATAGTTGTTGTGAAGTAATTCAAACCAAAATCTTTTAAGGTCTGTTTCATTCATAGTACTTGTGAACACGCTAAACTAGCCACTATGTATTCTGCTTCAGTTGTTGAGAGTGACACTGAATTTTGCTTTTTACTAAACCAAGAGACTAAGGAATTTCCTAAGAAATGACAAGTTCCGCTAGTACTCTTGCGATCAGATTTACTTCCTGCAAAATCTGCATCACTATATGAAACTAAATCAAAAGAAGACGATTTTGGGTAAAAACAAACCAAAATTTAAAGTATCTTTCAAGTAACGAAGAATTTGTTTTACTGCAGTTAAATGAGATTCCTTTGGATTAGCTTGAAATCTAGCACATTCTTGCAAAGTTCTATTCTTTCTTTCAACAACTCCATTTTGTGGAGCCGCTCTAGAAAAAGCAAAGTTGTGAGATATACCATGTAATCATAATACTTTAGAAAAGATTCATTTTCAAATTCACCACCATGATCACTACGAATTTTAATAATAGATGTAGATTTTTCATTTGTAATTCTTCTACAAAGTTTGGAAAATTCAGAAAACGCATCATTTTTGTTTTTTAGAAAAATCACCCATGTAAATCGAGAATAATCATCTACTATAACAAAAGCATACTTGCTACCATTCAAACTTTGAATTCTAGATGGTCCAAATAGATCTAAATGTAAAAGTTCAAGAGGACGTTTTGTTGAAACTATATCTTTTTCTTTAAAAGAACTCTTGATTTGTTTACCTATTTGGCAAGTATCACATAAGTGATCCTTCTTATATGGTATTCTAGGTAGGCCTCTAACAAGATCATTCTTGGATAACTTGGAAATAATTTTAAAGTTAACATGTCCAAGTCTCTTGTGCCATAACCATTGAATTTCATTTGAAACAATAAGACATTTTTCATTAAAAGTGGGTAATTCATCTAGATAAAGTTCATACACATTGTTCCTTCTTTTACCTTTAAAAATGATCTTTTTATATTGAAAATCAAAAATTAAGCATAAATCATGTTCAAAAGAAACAAGAAAACCTTTATCACATAATTGACTAATGGATAGTAAATTATGCATTAAACCATCTACTAAAAGAACATTTTCTATCAAGGGAAATTTTGGATTACCAATGTTACCAATACCGATTATTTTTCCCTTGTTATTGTCACCAAAGGTGACGGTTCCTCCATCCTTACTTTGGAGGGTGGAAAATAACTCCGGCCTTCCAGTCATATGTTTGGAACAACCGCTGTCCAATATCCATTTGCTTCTTATTTTGTGTACCTACAACAAAATTAGAAGACAAAGCATTTGACCCTTTTCTATTTTTGGGTCCATGAGAGTTAGTCTTAGGAACCCATATCCATTTGGATTTTGGTTTCCTTTGATAAAAAGATTTAGCATTTCTAGAGTAATCATGTTTAGGCTTATAAGCATTATAAGTGCCATGATTAGATGCATTTCTATTATAACTAGAAAATTTAGATCTCTGAATAAATGGTTGAGAATATTGTCTTTGATTCTTCACCACATAGTTTGGTCTATTTTGAGTATCAAAGAAGCTATGTCCCAATCCGGTTTTATTAACCGAGCATCTTTGAGAACCAAGAAGTCTTTCTAGATTCTCTTGTTTATTTGTGAATTTGGTCACTATAGAAAGAAGATCATTTAATTTTTCTTTTAGACTAGTTATTTCTTTTTGTAAGAGATTGGTTCTAATTCCAATTTTTTTTATCTCAAATGCTTGACAAGAGTTTTCCTTCTTGAGATCTTCTATCTCTTGAAGTAACACTTTGTTTTGAGAGTCAAGAGTTGAATTTTCAGTTTTTAACTCTTTGTTTTTAGAACTTAGACTCTTAAATTTAGCATATAAATCATTAAATGCTTCTAATAAATCATCATACTCAAATTGGCTTACCGAGTCTTCTTGTGCTACAAAGCACATGTTGGCGACTTCTTCATTTGATTCTTCATCGGAAGAGGAGTCACTATCATCCCAACATGCTTGAAATGCCTTTTTCTTCTTAAATTGGTCCTTGGGCTTGATTTTGAGAAGAGGACAATCTTTCTTGATGTGTCCTGCCTTTTTGCAGTTAAAGCACTTGACTTCATTAGGATTGGAAGAATCCACTTTCTTTACCTTTCTTTGAAATCTTCCCTTTTTGATGAATCTTTTGAATTGCCTTGTGATGAGGGCAATATCTTCATCTTCATCTTCTTCTGAATTTTCAGAGTCAGAAGTAGCCTTAAAAGCAAGAGATTTCTTCTTGGGTTCTTCTTCTTGTTTGTCTTGAAGTTGGACTTCATATGCCATTAAGTTACCAACCAAATCTTCAAGAGTGAGAGTGTTTAAATCATTTGCTTCCTCAATAGCTGTGGTTTTTCTCTTCCACTCAGGAGTTAAACACCTTAGGATTTTTTTGACTAAATCCACTTGTGAATATTCTTTTCCAAGAGATTTTAGAGTGTTAGTGATATCGGTCATTCTTATTACCATGTCCGATATAGATTCATTTTGCTTTATTATAAACAATTCAAATTTATGAACTAAAGAAGTGATTTTAGATTCCTTTACCTTTGACGTACCTTCGTGAGTCACGAGAAGAGTATGCCAGATTTCATTTGCTGTAGAGCATTGAGAGATACGATTGAACTCTACCTTGTCAACGGCACAATACAATGCATTCATAGCTTTGGCATTAAGTGAAGCAGTTTTTTTTTCTTCATCGGTCCATTGAATGAAATCAATTGATGGCATTTGGTACTTTTCTGAAACAACTCTCCGAGTTTCGAGATCCATGGATTGTAAGAATATTGTCATTCTCACTTTTCAGTATCCATAGTTTGTTCCGTCGAGAGAGGAGGACGAACATAAGAGCATCCTTCTTTGTGCTGAGATGATGTTGTTGCCATGCTAGATGATGGTCAAATCAAAATAATAGCAAACCTGCTCTAATACCAAATGAAAGTGCAGTAGGATCGAGGCAACGAGCACTAGAGGGGGGGTGAATAGTGCTTTTAAATATCGTCTTCAGAATTTTGACGGATTTTGAAATTCACAAAGCAATCACACAAAGAACACAATAGTTTATCCTGGTTCGGTCTTTCCCGACCTACATCCAGTCCCCAAGCAAAACCCGCTTGAGATTTCCACTATCAACCTTGTGTAACTACAAGATCATACAGACCAAATCCGGTCCCACTTTCAGTAACACACCTACTAAAAGCAAACAACTCCTTTAAACCAAGGAGTCTTTCCTTTTACAGAAATAAGAAATAAGTAACAACTTACAAAACAACCTATAAGCCCTTCTTATGAATGCAAATGAGATGCAATTGACTTTTGAGGTTGTTGGAATACTCAACTCACGAATTCACTGTCTCTCAAAAGAATTTGAGTGAAAAATATCAAGTGAGTGAGAAACTGAATATGAGTGAAAAGCAAAGAGTAATTCAATATAATTCGATTGGATTTGATATTTTTGAATGTAGAATACACTCATATTTATAGTTGAAAGATTCCATACGTTGAGGGTACGAAAGGGTGTCAAAACAGTCCATTTTGAACGATCAAAACATTTGAAAAATGAAAAGACACGTCTTTTAAAAGTTTCAGGAAAAACGACAAAATTAGTCGACTGGAACAGTAGTTAGTCGACTGATAATTAACTATTAGTAGACTGACAGTTATCGTCGGTCGACTAATGTGTTTATCAAGCCGTTTGAAAATCTAAAGTTTTGAAACTTAGTCGACTAGAGAAAAAGTTAGTCGACTGATAATATCATCAGTAGTCTGAAAAACCTTTCAGTTGACTGCTGCTAAATTTTTCTGAAAATACATGTTATGTCCGGTCGACTGATAAAATCATTAGTCGACTGCTGCTAAATTTCCAGAAAACAGACATTCTGTCCGGTCGACTGATAAAACCTTCGGTCGACTAATTTGACAAAAATGACATTTTGTTTAGAAAATTTGGCGTGAAAGAATTAGTCGACTGGTGAGTCTATTGGTCGACTAATAAACACGAAAAATTAAATAAAGAGTTTTCTAAAAAGATTTTCATGAAGGGTTCTTTTAGAAAAGTTTTTCTAAAGACTTTTTAGGTGAAATACAACTGAAATATGCACTCTAAGTAAGACTCTTACATGAATCTAAGACTTTTAATGAATTTAACATTTGCACACTAGTCTTAAAAGATTCTTCATCGAATTCTTCAATGCATGTCATCTTTCTTCATTGCCTTAGCTGAAATGCAGTTGATTCACTTGTTCATCATCAAAACCTTGTACTTGAAGTATCATGTACGACTTCATTGTCGTAACATTCCATACTAGGCCATTTCATCATGGAGGACCCTCTTTTTGGGGAGAGTATGATGGACTTGCTCCTTCATGACCAATTCACCGACCTCACCATTACCGGCCCCCTTTCCATAAGAGAATCCTAATGTTAGGAAGTTTTGACGAAAGCTTAATTTCTCTTCGAAAGTTCATTTTGCAAACACCTCCTCTTAAGGGAAGAGAGGAGTAATTTCTATTTCCCCATTTCTGAAACTTCTCCTTTGAGGAAAGAAGAAGAGAATTTTTGTCATAAATGTGTTGCGTTGTGCTTCAAATGCTCGCTTTCACAAAGGATTTCAAGAAAATTTTGCCAATTTGTCATTAAATCTTTGTTGATTTCAAAATCTTTATCGCACAAAAACATTACTTCAGAATATCTCCAGTATTACTTTCGAAAGAACAAAGCTTTCGCGAAAAAGGATTCAAAATTCAAAATCTTTCTATTGGCCAACCAAAAGGATGAAGAATAAATCCTTTATATGGCCAGCAAAGAAAATTCATTGTTATTGCAAAGCCATAAGTGATCGGTATTGATCGCAGTCAATGGCACATTTTTAAAGATCATTCTTGAAAAATAAAGCAGTCGAAATATCCTGGGTGATACAGAAAAATGCAATCAATTTCCATATCTCCTCAATCACCTAAGCTACAATTAAATATCTGCAAAAGGGATCTCTCAATTGTCGTCAAGATGAAGACAAATTATGCGAGTTAGACCCCCGGGGCCAAAGAAGATTTGAATCATCTCCAAGATGAAGGAGTTTGTGACGGATCCTTCCAGAGAAAGTTCAGATCACCATCAAAATGAAGGTGACTGCGATGAGCCTCCCGACAAACCCTAAAAGATATTTAATTTCTGCTATCACCAATAGATTTTCAATCAATGAGCCAATAACCGTTAATATAATCCTTGAGAGAAAAGAAGGATCAGAACATCTCTGAGATGAAGGAGTTTGTGACGTACCCTCCCCCCCCCCCCCCCAAAAAAAAAGAGAGAGAGAGAAAGAGAAAAGTCAGGATATCTCCAAAATGAAGGATGACGTAATCCCCAAAACCCAAAGAGAGCTATAATTCTGCCAAAAAAAAAAAGAGTGCAGAAAGATCATCATAAGAAAAGAATCCCAGGATATCAGACTGCCGAATCTGCCAAAGAATCCTCTTTAAATTTTGTGAAATTCTATTATCAATATTCTTTCACCAATTACTTTCACAATATCAAGAATACTCTCTTTTCTGTTCATATCAAGGAAATTGATAGCTTCCTTGAAAGAAAGTCAATTGCAAGCAATTTGAATTCGAATCTTGATTCTACGGAGTTAAGCCCAGTCGGAGGTAATACTTTAGGTAGAAAAGAGAGAATATTTTAAAAAAAACAATGTGCATCACTTTTAATCATTTTAAATCAACAATAATTTTTAACATTTTGACAATATTTTCTAGCTATCCTAGCGTGAAGCATGAGTTTGAGGTTCATCTTTGGCCCATCCTGACAGCAGTTGTTATCTCTTTTAGGACTTGATAATGGGAGTTTTCAAGATTCCTTCCCTTCTTTTGGTATAATTTGAGCTCCTGGGTTCTCAGATTCGCACACTTTCATGTGTCCCCACTGTCTCACCATAGACAGTTCAATTTCGGCTTGAGGTTAAGCCACAAATCATTTTCTCACAAAAGATCATCAATTTCAAAAGTTATTTAGTATCAGCAATGAGACGCCCAAAATCAAACCCCTTTTCAAGCTTTAGGGACCCCAATTTCATCCTTTTGCAAAACCCCTATCGGATTCATTGTGCGGAAGTTCGAAGGCTCCATCATGGGTTCTTCTTTTGAGAATCTCATCATTTTCATTCCCGGTCAGGTTAAGGGTTAAACCTGAGCCTCATTCTGATGAGGTATTTCATTTTCGGTCAGGTTAAGGGTTAAACCTGAGCCTCATTTTGATGAGGTATTTCATTTCTAGGTCAGGTTAAGGGATCAAACATGAGCCTCATTTTGATGAGGTATTTCATTTCTCGGTCAGGTTAAGGGTCAAACTTGAGCTTCGTTTCTACACGAGGTATTTTCCGTCCCATCCAGGTTAAAGGCAAAACCTAAATCTCACTTCTTTTGAAGTAAATTCTTTCTTCTTCATTCTCCATTTCATATCTATCATTTTCATCAGAGCTAATTTCTTTATATCCAGTCAGATCCTTCTAACTGGGGCATTTTTATAGCCCAAATTTGGTGTGTTTTTCTTTGCCACTAAGTCCGTCTTCAAGCCGACTTAGTAGCAAAAGGGGGCATCTGTAAACACCCCTAATTTTCCTCATCCATGCTCAGACAACCCGCCTCGTGCAGTGCCAACCTTGTTAGGTCCATGTAGAAGTCAAACCCCGAGACTGTGTGAGAAAATCACCATTTTACCAACTTTTATTAGAAAAATTACCATTTTACCCCTAGGTCATCCCAGTCCTCAATTAGTCAGAGTCAACCAAGCTCGTTGGTCAGTTTAGAACAGTTAGAATATCAGTCATTTCAAGTTCATCTGAACTTACAATGAACAAACCATTTTCATTTCTGACCATTCATGCCAAAATGGGATCATTTCTTCAGAAATGAGCTCATTTCTCACTCAAACCCGAGCCAATTGTCTCTGAGTCAGTCATTCACAGTCAGTCATACTCCTTTGAGTCTAGCCTGAGCTCACCAGGAGTTTAAGTGCTCCAATTTCAGTTCAAAACCATTTCCAAGTGTCTAGGAGCCCATTTTAGCCCGTTTCAGCTCTTTCAGCTGAAATTGAGCTAAATCCAGTCAGTTGAGCTAGTGTTTGAGCTTCAATTTTAGTTCATGTTAGTATTACTGGCCTTTGTTTCAGCTCAAACCCAGATCGAATTCGTAATTCACTTCACTCCAGTGACCATTCTGTACCATTTCTCTAAAAATGGCAGCTTTTCTTGAAAATTTAGTCGGAAAGGTCAGTTGAGTCAGTGTCTGATCAGTTTATTTGAGTTCTGAAACAATAAAACCCAGCTCAATTCAGCTTAGACCCTAATTTCCAGTGTCACTCTAGCTCGGTAGGGCCTGAAAAACATTTCTTCAACGATTTTGCAAATTTTATCTATTTTAATGTTTTTTAAACTGGTACAGCTGCCAATCGGGGTCTAACATCCAAAATTCTTCATTCAGGGTCTGCATTTCGCATAGCATTTCATGTCATTTCTCATCGTTTCTTAACATTTCATCACATTTCATTCCATTTTTGAAGTCCAGAACTCTAGTTTTATAAATTTCAATCCAGATTGATTTTTAAAAGCTTTCAGAAATCAATTTCAAACCCCGGGTTTCCAAAATTAACATTTTTACCCTCGAAATTCAAAATTTGGAAATATTTTTTCGAGAAAAATAATCTGGATTTATTTCAAACTCAAATTTTCAAAATCTATGTTGGATTTGCTTCGCAACGGGGTATTGAACTTTAAAATCCGAGCTCGTTTCAAAAACTGCCAAAAATAGCTTGTTTTGTCTGGAAATTTTCTAAAAAGACTATTTTACCCCTCTAATCATCAAAATGAATTTCAAAAGTGGAATTTGGAGCCGCTCTAAGATGGCCCATCCATTTGTATTTTCCGTTTTGATTTATATATAAAAAAGAAAAAAATTACCTTTTTCTTTATTTTTTTATTTTATTTTTTTGTTTTTTCCTAAGTGGGACCCACAAGGGGGTCGACCACCCTAGCCCCTCTCTTCCTCTCCATTTCCTTTCTTTCCTCTTCTCCTTTCCCTTTTCCCCTCCTTCTTTCTTTCTTTTCTTTCTCTCTTCTTCCTTTTTCTTTTCTTTTCTTTCTTTGTTTTTCTTCTTTCCTTCCTCCTTTCTTTCTTCTCCAGCACTCGCATACATCACCTCTCCTCCTTCTTCTTTCCCTCTCTTTTCTTCCTCTTCTTTCCTTTTCCCTTCTTCCTTTTCTTTCCTTTCTTTTCTTTCTTTCTTTCCTTCTTCCCTTCCTTTCCCTAGCCTCCAGCCATTCACGTAAGGCTGCTCATCAAGGTCATTTATTATTATTAGAAACTTAGGTCTTAGTCAATTAAAGATCTAAGTTATCAAAAGAAAAAAAAAGAACGACTGCCTCTCTCTCTCTCTTTTGAGTTGCAGCTTCCATTGCTGCACTTTCAATCGTCTTCAAGCACTCCAGCCACCTCCATTCCTCCCTTTGGTAGCAGCACCACCACGGCTTCCTTTGGTAGCAGCAGCACCACGGCTTCCTTGAAAGCACCTACTTTCAGCCACCTTCACAAAAAAGTTTCAGACTTGTCGCCATCTTCAAGTGCTCCTTCTCAGCCTCTCATCACCTCCAGCCGGTTCACAAGCCACAGCATCCATTCAACCTCCTTGGTAGCAGCTGATACTACCCCAACCTTCAGCCACGTTCAAGCAGCACTCCTTCAACCTTCACCCCCCTTGCAGCCACTCGCAGCAGCCGACCCATTCCATCAAGTTTGCAGCTGCGAGCCTCCTCCACCTCCAGCTCTGTAGCATCCACCTCCAGCAGCAACCTTTCCACTTCGCTCCAGCTGCTAACCCCAACCAACAAAACAAGTTGCTGCCACCTCTTCAACCTTCTTCTCCATTAGCGATCAACACCATCCAAGGTGAAATCCTTGTCTTCAACCTTAGTTTTGTTAAACACAAAAGATGATCATGATATAATAAGGGCTTTCGTATGATATTTTCATGAATATAATCTGAAAACATTTCAAAAATTGGACTTAGGTAATTGAAGATTTCATTTGTGAATCTATAAAAACGTAAGACATCGATTATTCATGTTCATGATATGTGAGTCAAGGGACCCATTCAATGAATGGATCAGGATCCCACTCACCAATATCCAAGATCAAAATTGATCATACCCCTGTCATTTATCATTTTATTTTCCTTATCATGTAGTTTTTATGTTGTGTTTAGAAAAAAATTCAATTTCATAAGCATTTAATGTAGTTTTATTGATATTTAATTTAGGTTTGATTTATGCATTGAGTCCAATTATGATTTTATGTGTAATTTTCCATTAAAAAAATCCAAAAAAAATGCATAATAGTCTTAGTCATTGGCCTTTGTTTTCATGCCAAAAATATAGTTAAATTTGGGTTTTTGGAACCCTTCTAAACCAATCAAACCCTAAATCGGGTTTTCTGCTTCTCTGAACTTCCAGAATTCCTTTTAGCAGACAAGAACCTCCGGAATCACCCTTGTAGGAGATCCGGATTTTCCCCTAAAAATCACAGTAGATTCACAATGGAATCTACTAATGATCTGGAAATTGTGAGATTCTTTTCAGTAGATTTATCCTCTGTCAAAAATCGATTTTTCCAGACCGTTGGGAAAATCTCGATTTTCCTTTGTCAGGGTATAGACAGACCCTAATGCACTGAATCCGCTCAACCCGTAGCCCGTCTGCAAACACTTTCAACACAAAAGTTGTTCCTAACATATTTTTATGTCATTTCCCAAAATTTGGGAATTTTTAAAATTGTCTCAATATTTTTCCTGAAAATTGCTTTTCTGTCTGACAGATTCCAATATCCAGAAATTTCAGAGATTTGGGTCTCTGATAACAGTGTGCCCTTTTCCAAACTGTAACCTGAATTCCAATGATGTAAAAAGATCAAATTTTCCTTTGTCTGTCAGGGACAGTTTTCCACAATTTCATCCATTTTCCCATCTGTCTACCATTTTTTCCACATTTTCTCACGAAACCTGTCTGTTTCCCCCAAATCCTAGAGTCGCCGGATTCCGATCCAACTTGCCGGAGCTGTACAGCTCCGACCATAGGTCAAAACCAGAAAGTGTAAAAGGAAAAAATCCTTGCTTTACTTTTTATGTCACTCCATAAAATTTGGGAAATTTTTATGGAAGTTTGATATCCGAAATCCCTTTTAGAATCAGCATTTTAGGCAAAATTTTGATTTTCTTAGGATTTCAGCTATTTTCCATATTAAGAAGATACAAATAAATTAGATTTTCGAGCTCCATTCTGTTTTTAGAGTTAGTCTAGATGTCCATGCCAAATTCGGCTTAATTCCAAGTTCATTTGATTTATATGTTAGTTTATCTTTAAATTTAGAAGCGAAAATCAGGCGAAAATCAAGTTAAATTTGATATTTTATGATATTTTCACCATTTTAGGGTTTTATTCATGTAAATAATCATGTCATGTCATATTAGGGTTAATTTTAATCTCATTTACATTTTAAGTTTCCATTTTTGCAAAATTTATTTCAGAAAACCCTGGTTTTAATGCCATAGTCTTGTTATCAGGAGCATTTTGGTCATTATGACCACAATTTCGAAATTTCAATCTTTAATTTTCCAAATTTTCATGCATATCATCATATTTCATCATATTATGTTTGATTTATTTTATTTGATTTTCAAAATTCCAAATTTAACAAAAATTCTTTCAGAAAACCCTAATTTCAAGGTCATCAGGGGCATTTTGGTCATTTTGACCCCAATTTCGAATTTTCATGTTTATTTTCAAAATTTATTCATTATTTATCATGTTTATATCAAAGGGGGTATGAATTTGAGTTTATATCTGAATAATATCCGATAATTTCCAATATTTTCGGATAAATTCAGAAAGACCTACATTTCTGTGCTAACATTGTTTTCTAGTTTTGCAGGAATATTCAAGAAGAAGACTTAGTTTTATTTTTTTTTATTTCAATTCAATGTAAAAAGCAATGTAATATTTGGAATAAGAGTTACATTTTTTATTAGAATAGGACTGCATTGCATATAGTTTAATTTCAACAAATTTCAATATTTGATGTATGATGCATATGCATATTTTTCAAATTCACTATGGTTGACACGAATCGCACGTGCACAAGCTCTTATGAAGTTTATAAACTCGGTGGGATTGATATTTGTGTCCATAGTCAGAATATGAAGAAAACCAAGATTTATGATCTTCATATTAGCCACATTGAGCCTACACTCTTAGGCTAATTTCAAAAATGCAATGTATTTCTCAAAGTTTCAAAAGGATTTCCCAATTTCCTAATTTCTCAATTGAAATTCCCTTTCAAATTCATATTCATTCATTCATATCATTCAAATTGCATTATTTTCAAATTCATTTTCCAATTTCAATTTCAGAAAAATCAATTTTCTCAAGGATTTACCAAGTCTTTCTCAGGATTGGATTTTCTCAGAATTTTGAGTTTTCAAATGATATTTCAAAGCATTTCTCAAGTTCAAATCAAGATTTTCCAATGTTTTAAAATTCTCAAATTTCAAAATCCCAAGTTTTCAGAAATCGATTTTCTCAAGATTTTCACATTCTCGATTTTGTTTTCCAATCTCAAAATCAATTTTCTCAGATTTTCCAGTTTTTCCTGAGAATCCATTTTCCTTTTCAAAAATCATTTTCCAATGAATTTCCTAATTTTCTCAGAATTCTCAAATCTATTTCCTCAGAAAAGCAATCTAGATCTCAAAATCGATTTTCCTAAAGTCCAAGTTTTCTTGAGTATTCATTTTCCAATGCAAATTTCTGATTTCCAATGAAATTCAATGATTTTCCCAGAAATTCCATTTTCAAACACTTTTCCAATCATTTTTCAAAGCATATTTCAATTTTCCAAAGCAAACATCATATTTCTCAAACTTGCATATTTTTCAAAATTCCATAGTACAAGCCTGATTCTTTGTGCATTTTAGGAAAAATAGAGCATAATTTAGATATTTGAGTCAAGTTAAAGCACATAATTGATCCTTGGTTCAATTACCCCTGGTAAAGGCGACAGGAACGATTGAACCTCGTACCGACAGGCGAATCCCATTCCAGGAATTTTTTTTGCAAATTTTCAAAACGGAGGCGAGTAATTTTCAAAACCATTTTCAAAACGTTGGTCGATTTTGACTCGCGAAATTCGTCTCTCTCTCGCAAGAGAGGGGAAAGATTTTGCGATGATAACAAAGTGGTCACCCAATTGGGAAGGCCCTTATGTGGTTAAGGAAGCGCTGCCTCGCAATTCCTATCGTTTGATCAACGTAGATGGAGTGGAACTGCCAAATCCAATCAATGCTCTGCACTTGAAGAGATTTTATACTTAAAATGTTCATTCTAGCCTTTTGTACTCTTCAAAGAGCCTTTTTAATAAAATAATGATCTTCTATCAATTCTCACATTCTTCTCCATGATACTGGGGCATTTTTTATTTTATTTTTATATACCTCTATCTTCCTTTCATCATGTGCAGGCAGGATCAGACAAACTCTTTGTTTCAATTTTGGCAAAATTGTCATTAAATCTTTGATCAATCTTTATTTTATCAATTTTATTCAATTTTATCAAATTTCATCAATTTTTCATCAATCTTTATTCTCGTAACCCTTTCAGGTTAAGGGATAAAACCTGATGCCTCTTTTTCAATGAGGTACTCCTTTGTTCTTCTTCCCCTTAAGGATAAGGGATAATCCTGAAACACCGACAATCATTCTCGCTCAATTCTCAAGTATCTTAGAATGTTGGTCTCCTTTTCAACTCTCCGTTGAAAAACCCAGTGCCCGTACTGGTGCATTTTCGAAAACCCAGTGCTCATACTGGTGCATTTTTAAAAATTCAGTGCTCGTACTGGTGCATTTTTCAAAATTTAGTTCTCGTACTAGTGCATTTTTTCAAAAACCAGTGCTCGTACTGGTGCATTTTTGAAAACCCAGCGCTCGTACTGGTGCATTTTTGAAAACCCAGTGCTCACACTAGTGTATTTTTAAAATCCAATACTTGTACTGGTATATTTTTAAAATCCAGTGCTCGTACTGGTATATTTTTTTCAAAACCCAATGCTCGTACTCGTGTGCTTATTCAAAAATCTAGTGCTCGTACTGGTACATTTTTAAAACCCAATGCTCGTACTGGTGTATTTTTCGAAATCCAGTGCTCGTACCGGTATATTTTCAAAACCCAGTGCTCGTACTAGTGTGTTTTCAAAATCCAGTGCTCGTACTGGTGCATTTTCAAAAACCCAGTGCTCGTACTGGTGTGTTTTTCAAAATCCAGTGCTTGTACTGGTGCATTTTTTTGAAAACCAGCGCTCGTACTGGTGCATTTTTTAAAACTCAGCGCTCGTACTGGTGCATTTTTGAAAACCCAGTGCTCGTACTGGTGCATTTTTAAAATCCAGTGCTTGTACTGGTACGTTTTTAAAATCCAGTGCTCGTACTGGTATATTTTTCAAAACTAAGTACTCATACTGGTGTGCTTCTTCAAAAATTCAGTGCTCGTACTGGTACATTTTCAAAACCCAATGCTCGTACTGGTGTGTTTTTCGAAATCCAGTGCTTGTACTGGTACATTTTCAAAACCCAGTGCTCGTACTGGTGTATTTTCAAAATCCAGTGCTCGTACTGGTACATTTTCAAAACCTAGTCCTCGTACTGGTGTGTTTTTCGAATTCCAGTGCTCGTACTGGTATATTTTCAAAACCTAGTACCCGTACTGGTGTGTTTTCAAAATCCAATGCTCGTATTGCTGCATTTTAAAAAAAACCAGTGCTCGTACCGATGCATTTTTAAAATCCAGTGCTCGTACTGGTGCGTTTTCAAAAATCCAGCGCTTGTACTGGCGCATTTTTTAAATCCAGTGCTCGTACTAGTAAGTCTAGAGCTCGTGCTAGTGTTTGGCTGACTGATCAGTTAGCCCTCCAGGTTCAGTCTTTGTACTAACCGTTCATCACAATTCAAGCTCTAAATCTCAAATCCAACCTTCGGGTTATCATTCTATCAAAAATTAATCATTTTTCTCTTGCGAAGAACCCTCTTTACGGAGAGTTCAAGGGAGCTCGTTCCTTTCGCATGCAACCATCTTTTCGTTCGCAAGAACCCTTTTCGGGAAAAGTTTGAAGGGACTCGTTTCTTTGCAAACTGTTTGCAAAACAACAATCCAAATTTTTTTTACACAAAGGAACCCTTTTTCTAGGGAGAGCTTCGACGGAAGCCCGTTTTCTTTTGTGGCCCCCGATTTTCTCATATTTGGCCAACTCCTTCACAGAGGACCCTCTTCTAGGGAGAGTGTGATGGACTCGTTCCTTTGTGATACTTTTTCTACTTTATTTTTGGTCGCCTTTCCATAAGAGAAGCCTAGAGATAGGGAGTTTTGACGAAAACTTAATTTCTCTTCGAAAGTTCCATTTTGCAAACACCTCCTCTTCAGGAAAGAGAGGAGTATTTCCAACTTCCCATTCAGGTAAGGGCTAAGCCTGAGTCTCTCTTTTTGGGGAAAAAGAGAGAAGAATTTTGTCGTAGATGTGTCGATTCGATGTCAAGCAATTACCTTCACCAAGGATTTCTAAAATATTTTGCCAATTTGCTATAAAAAAACATAGTTGATCTCAAAGTTTTTATTGCACAAAGAATTATCTCAAACTACCATCAGTATTATCTTCAAAAGAACAAGACTTTTTGCGAAAAAAGAACAAAATTCAAGCTTTTTCTGTTGGGCAACCAAGATGATGAAGAAAGATCCTCGACATGACCGGCAAAGGAAAAATTCAATGATGTTGAAAAGCCATAAATGAATTGATATTGATCATAGCTATAGCACATTCTTAAAGATCATTCTTCTGGCAGTAAGGCAGTGGAAATATCTTGGGCAGTAAAAGAACCTACCCAATCCATATCTCTTTAGTCATTTAAGTTGCAATCAAATATCTGCAAAAGAGATCTCTCAATTGTCGTCAAGATGAAGATGAATATGCGAGCTAGACCCCTGGGGCCAGAAAAGATTTGGATCATCTCCGAGATGAAGGAGTTTGTGATGGATCCTTCCAGGGAACGTTTAGATCACCGTCAAGATGAAGGCGACTGCGATGAACCTCCTGACAAACCCTAAAAGATATTTGATTTCTGCTACCATCTAGAGATCTTTGACCAGTAAACAATATCATCAGTATAATTCCTAAGAAAAAGAAGGATCAGAGCATCTCCAAGATGAAGGAGTTTGTGACGTGCCCTTCCCCGAAAAAGAGAGAAAAGTCAGGACATCTCTAAAATGAAGGATGATGTAATAAGCTTCTCTCAAAAACCCAAGAAAGCTCCATGACTTAAAAGAGTACAAAAAGATCATCATGGGAAAAGCCTCAGGATATCAAACTGCCTAAAACTGTCAGGAATCATCTTTACCTATGTGAAATTCTTCTATCAATATCTTTTTATTCAATTGCTTTTATGAAGCTAAGAATATTTCCACTCTTTTCATGTCAAGGAAATTGATATCTTCCTTGAAGAAACTCAACAACAACAAATTTGAATTTGATTCTTGATTCTACAGAGTTATCCTAATTAGAGTTGATACTCTAGGTAGAAAGAGGTGATATTTTCACACATATGAGCACAATTCAGTCATTCTGAGTTGACTACAATTTTTGGCATCTTATTGGCAATATCTTCTCGTTATCCCAACATGAAGCAAGAACTTGACGTTCATTTTGACATATCCTGACATCATCCCTCATTAGGACTTAAAAGTCCTTCCCTTCTGTTTGATCTGAGTCTCTTGGATCTGCACACTTCCCTGTGTTCTCCACTGTCCCACCATAGACAGTTCCCGCTCAGAATAAAGGCTAAACCTGAACTTTCTACAAGAGGTCCTTTGTTTTTAAAAGCTGATTTAGTCTCAGCAATGAGGCACCCAAGATCATCCATTTTCCAAGTTTTAGAGAACCCCATTTTTCTCCTTTTGCAAATCTCTTTTGGACTTATTGTGTAAAGTCTAGAGGTCCCATCACAGTTTCCTAGCCTCTCGAGGATTCTGTATCCATTCAGGCTAAGGATTAAACCTGTTACCTCGCTTCTCGAGGTACCACCCGCTCAGGTTAAGGGTCAAACTTGTACTTCTTGGGAAGACCATTTCAAAAGTTGATTTAGTCTCAGCAATGAGGCGCCCAAGATCATCCCTTTTCTCAGCTTTAGGGAATCCCATTTTTTTCCTTTCACAAAACCCTTTCGGATTTGTTCATCCAACTCCGGAGGTCCCATCAGGGTCTCTTCATTTCGAGGATTTCGTATGGTCGTCCCTCTCAGGCTAAGTGATAAACCTGTTGCCTCATGTTTTCACAAGGTATCTTCCTTTCAGGTTTGGGTAAAACCTGAGCCTCTATCCTATGAGGTTCCTCGCTTCGACGAGGTGTGTTCTTCCAGTCCCATCATGGCTTTTCCCCACCAAGGAATCCATGCCTTCCATATCCACCTAGTAAAGGATCATACTTGAGTTTCATCTCACGAGGCATCTTTTAAAAAATGTCTCATCAAGATCCTCATGTATTCCTTTCCCCATTCAATTCATCTTGATATATCTTCGTCCCATCCAGGTTAAGGGCTAAACCTGAGTCATTCAAAAAAGTTGATCTTGTTTCACCCATGAGACTTGATCAAAATTCTTATTTTCCACCATTTTGGGACCTTCACCCAAAGTCCCATCACGATTTCCTTATTTTTGTTATTCAGTCATATCATTCTCGAGGATTTTGTCTCCCCAAAACCATTCAAGATAAGGTTTTAAGCCTAAGAAATCATATATTTTCAAATAGAATTCTTCTGTACCCAGTTCAGATCTGCTGACTGGGGCAATTTTCAAAATTTGAGGTGTTTTCTTTGCCACTAAGCTCGGCCTTCAACCGGCTTAGTAGCAAAGAGGGGCATTTGTGAACACCCCAAAATTTTCAAAATTCTGTAAATATTTCCTTTCTGCCCCTGACCCCATTTCTTAAGTAAATTGAGTCATTTTCAATCTAAATTCCAGTTATTTCTCGGATTCACTAGAATCCAAATTCATTTTATATATCTGACTCAATTTCGGATCCGGATCCAGTTAAAAAAATTCAAATTTGAGCCTCGTCGTCCAAATTTTCAAATTAAATTCACAAAAATACCAAAAATAATTTTTGAAAGGCTCAGACAGTCCATCTGGTATCTATTTGGATCCATTATCCTATATTTCTCGATTCGAGGTCCAAACACTTGAAAATTTCCTCAAAATTCAGATCCAGACCCATTTTCTGAAAAATTTTCCAAATATCAAACCCGAATTTTCAGAAAACCCTTCTTTTTTTTTATTATTTCTCAAAAATCCAAAAAATGGTTTTAAATCTCTTATTTTCCCCCTAGTTTTAAAGTCTTTATGTCAAAACTCCAAAAAAAAAAGAATCAAAATCAAAATAGAAAAGGAAAAATGCGAAAGAAAACAATTTAGAAAGTCCCTTTTGAAAAGATTGTTATTCTAAAAACCTGTTTTAGAAAACCTTTGAAAAGGAGCAGCTCTTTTGAAAATTTTCAAAAATATCTTTACTCAATTCGCAAAGAACTCTAACGGTCTCTCACTATAAAGAGAGACCTTCGGGAGGAGGGTGAGGCATCCATCTTCACGATCGAGAAATCCATTCTCGACCTTTCCACCCTTTCCTCCTTCTTTCTTTCTTACAACTTATATTGCCTTTCTTTTGGTGCTCCCCATTCCAAGCAAATCGAGGTCGACTGCGTCTATAGGTAAGCAATTTATCCTCTTCGTTCTTCTTCAGTATTTTTTTTCCTTTTTTCCTTCTTATTTCTCTGGTTCCTCATCGTCTTTCTCCCTCTTATTTCTGTTGATTCACTAAAGGCAACATTGTATCATTGACCTCCTTATCGCAGCCCCGATGATACCTTGCTACAATAAATCATACGCACATTGTCTTCATTTTTCATCAATTTTTCGTCTGAATTCTGGATATATTGTTCAAATATACTCGTTCTGTTAGTGGAAATTTTATTATTATTATTATTTTTTTCCTCTTTCGTATCTTGCTGTCTTTGTTTTGTCTCAGTGTTTTGATTGAGTTTTGTTCCTGTTCATTTCTGAAATTTTTATCAGTTAGCATATACGAAATCTTTCTTCCACTCTTTATTTTAATTTTTCTGACTTTCCTGCTTTATTTCCATTAACTACTGTAGCATGGTTTTGCCCACATCAAACACCGATCTACATGTATCGTGCAACATTAACGGAATATTAACATCCCGACATCTGTTTTTCTTTATAATTCTTTTTCTGAATCTCTTTGATTCCTTTTGTATGTTTTACATAAATCGCAATTCTTTTCTACATCTTTTGTCTACATCTTCCATTTTGATCGTCTTACCGCCTGTTTACGTTTTTTTTGGTTTTCCTGCTTTCCGTCCCTTGTTTTACGTCACGGCTGACCCCTGGTTTGTTATTGTTTTCTTTTTCTTTTTTTTTTCTTTTTTTTTCTCTTTTCTTTCTTCTTTCTACTTTCTTTCTTTTATGAATCTTCAATTTACTGTTTATTAGCATAAATCCCTTTTTGATTTGTGTTGTTCATCATTATTATTTTCGGTGTCCCTTTTTTGGTTGAAAAAATTAGATAAACGTAATGGCTCCCCCTAATATTTCCATTTTACTGCATTGATGTTCATTTTGTTTTCCATATCCTGTTATAATCTTTTAAGCGGTACTCTCATAAACTCTGTTTTAGTCTGTGTTGAGAATGTCTCCCAGTCGCCTATGATAGCACCTTCAACTACTGATTTGAAATCGGGTCAGAGGAGTCCTTCGTGACTTAGATGATTTTGGGGAACTTTTATGGCTTGCTATGAGTTAGGTCCATCATTTGTTGTTAAAGAATGTTTTACCATTGAAATCACTCCCTGCAGCCTCTAGTGAGCATCCAGACATGCCATGATTGAGAGTATTAAAATCGTAAATGAAATCGGGGACCGACATGCCACAGTGATGCATACTTTAGTTTTACAGCTGCCATTCACCATGTTTCAATTCAGTATGATTTCAACTATTTCTCGTAGAAATCCACTTGCATTCACTGATATCTTGTTCATTCATTTACCCATCTTCTGTTAGCTTTATTTCTCTTTGCATCTCAGGTTGATCATAAGCACCATCATTTTTTTGAACTTGATATATTTGTGCGTAACCTCTGTTGTGATATCAAAGTTAGGTATCATTCCTTTAGTCCGACAGAGATGTGTCTGTATGCGAGTTTCATCAATGTTTCAAAGCAAAAATCAGGTGTTTCAACTCATAGCATCAGATATGCTAAAGCACTATTATATTGTGAGCATTAGCAGCTCGTAGTAGCACATCGGCATCTGATTTAAATTTTTTTGTCTTTCCTATATCTTCTTCCTCATGTCTAGTCCACTAGGAGATTTCATTTGACAGCCGTGTGTTGATGTCTCATCATCTAAATGCATTAGAAATCATCTAAGGATTTGGCATCAGCATGTTAATTTTTCATCAATCGTGTATTTACCTTCCAGTGCATCAACATTTTGTGAATTTTTGTTTTGATTTACAGTAAGAATCGATGATTGTCTTGTATTTGCTTTAGCTAAGATTCTAGACTTCCTGTAAATAATTTCCTTGTCTTTAGTGAGGGTAGGTCACTGTGCTGTCTACACTCTGCACTCTCCACTTCCATTGGCACCTTGGATCTCCATTTACCCCCACCTACTTGTTGTTGTGCTTCATACTTCTAACAGCTGCAAATGTCATACTCTGCAACCCTGTTACAACATTATCTTCACTATGATCATCTGTTGTAACTTCAGACGCCACATGTGCACATCTACTGTATATTTTCACTACAACCATCACATAGCATCTATCATCTCCACTTCACTGTTGCACATATCCACTATATGCTACCACTGTTGCCCTTCACACCTCTTTCACTGTAGCTAGTTTCCCTAAGTGTACAATATCATAATCCCCCTGTCACCATCATCCACAACATATATATATTGATATACCTTCATGCTTATCTGTGAACACCCCAAATTTTTCAAAATCTTTTAAATATTCCCTTTTTGCCCCTGATATCATTTTCTGAGCCATTGAGCCACTTTTAAATCTAAATTTCAGTTCATTTCTCAAGTTTTACTGAAATTAAATTCGTTTTATATGTTTGACTCGATTTCGGATCCAGATCCATTGACCGGATCCAAATTTGAGTCTCGTTGTCCAACTTTTAATTAAAATTACAGAAAATACCAAAAATAGTTTTTTTAAAAATAGCTCGGACAGTCCATCCGACCTCCGTATGGATCCATCACATTGTATTTCTCGATTCGAGTTTTAAAAATTCGAACATTTTTTTGGATCCAAACCCATTTTCTGAAGAAATTTCTCCAAGATAACCTTGATTTTTCAGAAAAAACCCTTTTTTTGTAAATATTTTGAATTTTTTTGTAAAATTAGTTTAAATTCCTTAGTTTTTAGAGTTTTGTTTTCAAAAATACAAATATATATATATAATTTCAAGGAAAAAAAAAACAAAAAAATAAGAAAATCGAAAAAGAAAACAATAAAAAAATCCAAAAATTCAGAAAATGTGACTCTTTTTGAAAGTTGTTTTGTTAAAAACTCTCTCTTAAAACCCCTTTTTGAAAATCAAAGACCACTTTTTAGAAAAAACTCTTGAAGGAAGCCCCTCGGAATTTGAAGGAAATTGCAACGACCATCCTCCCGCGCACCCTTCTTCGCCTTTTCTCCCGCTCGATGACCCTCCATCCCCAACGATTCCCGTTCACGAACCTTCTCCCTCATCTATAAAGAAGAGGAACAAGGGGGGGCCGAGGATCCGCTCACGCCACTCCACTGTGCTTCTTTGTTTGAAATTCCTTCTTCCTCTGCATTCCGGTTCTGAAAGGAAGCCTCACTCCGGTAAGTATCTACCTCTCTCTTTTCCTCTGAATTTTCCATCAAATAGCCATGAATACTTCACATGGATTTCGTTAATTTCTACAGTTTACTTTGATTTCATTTTCGATTCACCCGTCCTCATTCAAGCACCCCTATGCTATCGATTTATTTATAACAAATCGGTCCATAGTAGTGCAAAACTAACGGGGTCCCCGACCCCTACATTGTTTTTCTTTCTCTATTTACGATTTACCGTCGAATTTCATTGGTTTACATTCAAGTTCTGTCGATGTTCTCATGATCGAGCTATATGTTTTCAATCTATAACAGACTTCATTTTGATACAATTCTTTATTTTCGGCCTTCAAGTTGCCTCGGTTTTCTCTCTTCTGATTTTTATCATTTTTTTTTGTTTCTTTCTTTTCTTTTTTTCCCCTTTTTGTTTTCATTAAAGCATCTCCGTAATGCCAGCTTACTCATGGTAAAATTGGCTTACGCTGTGTAGAAATAATGGAGTGTCTATACTCCTACATTTTAATTTTCCTGTTCTTCTCCTTTGATAATTTCCTCTGCTTTTCATTTTTTTTTTCTCTTCTATTTCTTTTTTAATGCCTCACCATTCTGTATTTGGCTTCTACATCTTTCTGTTTGAATTGGGGGCTGTTCGACCCCGACTGCTGAATATCTATCAATCATCCGGCGTGAAGAGCTACATAACCAAACCACATTCCAACGCTCTATGGGCGACACCATAGCCACCAGCACTTATGACAATCAAGAAAAATCAGGATTCGATTTTGTCTGCAGGTTCAAAAATTCATTTTAGCAGCGGGGTTCAGTTGTGACCATTGATGGATGGTTCAGTAACCTTTCCAAAAGCCCAGCTTCTTATTTTTCATCTTTTGATCGTCATTTTATTTTAACCCATTTCGATTCCTGTTTTATTTCTTTATGATTCCCTTTTTTTTTTGTCCTGAACTTTGATTCTTGTTTGATTTGAATTTCTTGTTTGCATCATGTTTATTCAATTAGCATCTGTAGCATCTATGTAATGATCTTCATTGTGGCATCCGATCTAATCCAATATTAGATCGGATTCACTCTACAACAATCCTTCATGGATTTCACATTTTATCTATATTTAATGCTCGATGCATTTTGCTTACTGTGTTTCCCTTTTTTTCTTCTTCTTTTTTCTTTTTTTTCTTTTCTACATTGTCATCTGCGTAACCCAGTTGGATTTTACTCAGCGTGTTACCTCTGGTGCTCTGCATCTGTATGTTCTATATCGCTTCTTAGCAATCTCCCTGCAGAAATGCTCATACACCGTAGCTATTTTCTTTATTGCAACTGCATTATGTCATTTATCATATGCTTTATTGTCATTTTATTCCACCCAGCGTTGTCAGCTCTCTCTGTGCTGATCCACATCTCGTACCTAATCTGGCCCATATTTTTTTAACTTTGCTGCATGCCTCTTTCATTGAACCTCTCCTAATGACATTATCGTTTGGGTTCCCTGGATTTATCTCGGTACCTCTGAATGTATTCTGCAGAGAATCGTGATTCACGTTGCATTCTTTTTTTTTTTTATACCTTACGGTTGTCAAATTCCATAGATGGTCACAGGTTGTATTTTGGCCTCTCAACCAACATCCATTGTATGTGAGGTATCTTGTACAATTGTTCAGCTACTCAGGTAACCTGATTGACTCTTTACAGATAAGAGTGTACAGATGCTAGTAATTCAGCCTGGATTGAAGTCTTCTCATCATTCACCCATTGTGATTGGGAAATGAAATATGTATAGTTGCTTACTTGAATACATTGCTTCTTTTGTATATAATTTGATGATTAGGGCCTTATCATAGATTAAACAATTCACAGGTTATATGAGTTCACCATAATATGTTTTTGATAATGCACCCTTACTCATCACAGCCCATTTATAGAATAAAATTGTCTCCAGGCATGTTACTTTTTAGTTTATTTACAGATCATGAGTAAGTGGCCTTTTGTTCTGGTAGCATATCTTGGATGTGGGGTGTTGCTTTGACAGAAGTTAAAAAAAAAAAGAGGAAGTACATATATACTGTTAAGAGCAATTGAGGTTCAGGGGATTCCTATTTCCCTTCATAAGTTGAAGCCAGCGTTTTTTTTTTTCTTCTTCTTTTCTTTCATTGTTATACTTACCACTGGTACTCATTCCCATCATTGTACTGGCAAAGGAGCCTCAAGAGGTCTCCACAGATCATCTCTCGCACTTGTCATGGACAAGAGTGTAAAAGAACACTCCTTCTGGACTTAATGCATTAGAGTTCTATCAATTTTTTTTTTTACTCCTGGATGGTCTGATGATGGAAGCATCAAGACACCCTTAAATCCCACTGCTAGATTTCAAATAGTGTGGACTAATGTTTGAAATACCCAAAAAGGTTTTGCTGACAACCTTAAGTGGCGCCACTAAAGTCGGTTTGTGTTTAAGTTGATTCACCTATATCAGTTCATTATGTCTAGTATGATCATTCTACGATGTTATGTTATCCTATCATTTTATTATGTACTATGTAAGTTCATTTTTTGCATACCTATCACCTTTCCCTCATTGCACCTACTTGCACTTACAGTTAAATCTTCTATCAATTGTATTTCACATCTCTTGTATATCCCTAGATGGCCACCTATACACTGTTATGTGTCTCACAGTTCCCTGCATACCATTAATGCCCACCTGCAACATCTGTAGCATTTTCCCAATTGCCATCATTTTTATACCTTCATTTAATCATACAGTGCACCCTTGTTAATACTTTCTCAGCAGATGCCCCTGCACCTGCACATTGTTACACTCGTAAGATGTTCTCCACTTATCCTTGGTGTTTTGTCACCTCCTATCCAGTTATTTCTTGTTGTTCACCTACAACTCATCTTCAACCCACACTTACTGCATTCACTGCAGACTTTCACAGCAATACATCACTGCTGTCATACGTCCTCCCTGCTACCATAACAGCAGATTAATGCCCATAGCACCCAGCCACTGTATGTCTGTCAGTTGCATTATAGCCATCAGCCATGTTCATCCCACACCCATGGCACTCACCCTCACAACATCTCTTCTCACCTGTATATCAAAATCAACATATTTAATTACACTCATTACTGGTTACTTGTGCACAACATACATGCATTTCATTACCACCCACTCTACATCAATATTATACTTATATATATATATATATATATATATATATATATATATATATATATATATATATATATATACATATATATATATAAGTATATATATATATATATAAGTATATATACGTACCTACATACATATATATGTACATTAATAGGCAATCCTTTCATACCTTAGATCATCTATGTTGTTTCATTGGATATTAAGCACAAAGTGTATATATGAGTGTCCCATTACTTGCATTTCTGAAATCAATATGATATGTACAAATTTTCTCTCATGCCATATATATGTATATATATATATGTATATATATATGTATATATATATACTCATATATATAACATATGCATGTATATATATGTATGTATAAGCATATATATCATTTCTTCTATCTTTCCATCATTCATGTCTTCGTATCAGAGTATTTTTTTTAGATATCCATACGATATATGCCATTTTTTTCTTCTATCTTCATGTTAATCCGGTTGTTTTGCAGGGAATATATATTACTTGGGGTTGTAAATTCAATTTTTGTAATAAATTAGATCTTAATGAGAATTCACATTTTCTGCACTAGATAGAATGAATGAGCATATGAATGTTATAAATCACTTGCTTCTATGTCATTTTTATCTCATTTCTCAAAGATCTCACAAATGGAAACACGAATGGCACGTGCACTATTTCGTAAGAGGTAAATTAATCCTAAGTTGATGATTTACATCAACGACCATAGTCGGGATGTAAACAAGACTTAGTATTTTTATCTTTTATAAAATAACACTGGATCCACACTGGATCCTTTTTAAAATCATCATATTTTCAAATATTTCTTTCTTTTATTAGAGTTTAACTTAAAATTGGCTCAAAATATATACCAATGGCCATAGTCAGGGTATATTGAGAGTTAATTTCATTTTAAACTCTATAAAAGCACATAATATGTTTCATTCTTCACCTGAATTTAAATATAGATTATTATATAATACATTCAATAACCATAGTCAAGGATGTATTATATCTTCAATCTTGTTTTAATTCGTTTAAAGAATGAAATAGCTTTTCAAAACCCAAATTTTAAGTTCTTTAAATTCATTCATCGTTCAGGATAGAATTGCATCATATTTTCAAAATTCTTTTAAAAAACCCAAGTGATTTTGAACATCTTTTCTTCAATTTCTACTTCAAACTCATCAATTCTATCTCTTCTTCAAAGTCCAAATTTTGACTTTGGAACCAAATTCAAAGTTCAATTTAACTTTAATTCATTTTCTAAATTCCAAATTCAAGTTTCAAATTCAAAGTCCAATTTGACTTTGAAATTCATCCTCAAATCAATTTTGAAATTCTAAAAACCAAAGTTAGATCCTAATCTCAACTTGGATCCAGATTTCCAAGTATGAATCCAACCTCACTTTGGATCTTAGACTTCAGATCCAAAATCCATTTTAGGATCTAGATCCTAAATTCTACATTGGATCTCAGGCTTAAGATCCAAATTCCATTTAGGATCTAGATCCCAATTCTACATTGGATCTCAGATTACAGATCCAAATTTCATTTAGGATCCAGAACCCAGTTCTACTTTGGATCTTAGATTTCAGATCCAAAATCCATTCTAGGATCCAGATTCCAATTCTACTTTGGATCTCAGATTTCAGATCCGAATCCATATTAAGGATCCAGAACCAATTCTACTTTGGATCTCAAACTTCAGATCCAATTCTATTCTAGGATCCAGAACCCAATTCCCCTTCGGATCTCAGATCTTAGATCCAATCCCATTTAAAAATCAGAACCCAATTTCATCTTGGATCCCAGAATTCAGATCCAATTCCCACTTCGGATTCTAAATCCAGAATTTGATTTTAAATCTCAACTCTAATTTAGAATCCATACTTTGAATTCATTCTGAATTCAAGATTTCAAATCAACTTCCATTCTCAATTTCCAAATCCAATTCCTATTTTCAGATTCTAAATCCAAAATTCAATTTTGAACTCTATTCAGAATCCAAACTTTGGATTCCGATTTCATCTTGAAATTCCAAATCAATTCTATTTCTCAATTCCCTTTAGATTTCCTAAATTTCCTTTTGATTTCAAAAACTTCAAAGCTAGAATTCAATTCAATTTCCAAACATTCATCCAAAATTCTAAATTCAAAGTCCATTTATGACTTTGAAATTTCCTTTCTTCTCCTTTTATCTTAAATTCAAAATCATTCCTTTCAAAATCCAGATTTATTTTCCCAAGCTCTGATTATTTCAAAAACTTAGAACTTTAAATCTTAAGTTCTGAGTTAAAAAACCATTTCTTCACTCTATTTTTATCATAAACACTTGGAGATTCCCAAAATCAATGTTTCAAAAAGAGCATACATTCTTGCATTTGCACAAGCATGATTCTTTGTGCATTTAGACTTAGAATAAATTCTTAGATAATTTCTTAGCAAAGCAAAAGGCATAAATTCGACCCTTGGTTCGATTACCCCTGGTAAAGGCGTCAGAAACGATCGAACCTCGTACCGACGAGTGGATCCCGTCTCCCAGTTTTCCAGCAAATATTTCAAAAAATGGAGGCGAGTTATTTTCTAAATATTTTTCAAAATTAAGGTCAAGTGAGACCCCACAAAAAAATTCCTCTTTTCTCTTCTCTTCTTTCTTTTTTCTTCTCTCTTTCTTTCCATCTTTTATTTTCTCCCTTCAAAAGGAGGAAATAGAGGTTAGAAAGGAAAAGAGAAGGAAGAGAGAGAAGCCACAAGAGAGGAAAAATTTTGCGATGATCATAGATTTGGCGACCGAGATGGGACTTGTCTTCGTCCGGTTGAATCTATGCCTTTGCTTTGCTTTAATATTATCTAAGTCTTTATTCTCCCATGTCAGCTACATTTTCAAGCAAACCTTAGGAGCCTAGACTCTATCCTAAAGCTGACATCATTGCATATAGGATCTAAGTATGGTTTGGTAGGACCATATTAAGGAGATTATTCCATGTTTACATTAGATTTAGGTCTTAAATACAACTCTCCTCAATTTTTAGGGATTGAATATAAACAATGTATGCAAGTGTATGTTTCTCTTTATTTAAATCTATCTCTTTAGGACTTGCATTAGAACCTTCTGATTTTATTACATGTTGATCATATTTTGAAAACATCCCTACCTATATTGTCCCGGTTTTCACGTTGTTGGGTTGTCTCACTGAACCATAGTTCGGGAGAGAGCCTCACAACTGGACCACTTATTTGGGTTCGCGCCCCCCTACCACGTACCTAAGGGCCATAGTTTGAGGTATATCGGTAGGTGCTCAAGGATGTTGGGAAGCCATTACCTTAGAACCGAAGAGATATCTTTATATGCCACGTACTTCGAGCTTCGGCTTGAGTATATCGGCGTACCTTGATTGGAAACAGATGATATAAATCTTAGAGTTAGGATTAAGGTCCTACCAACCATTTCAAATATTGCATATAGAGTCAGCTCTAGGGAGTGCTTGTTTGTGCATCCTTGCTTGTATATCTGTGATTGTATGATATTTTATATCTTCCTTATATTTTCCAAAACCCTAGGTATATATTTCAAAATTTTCCTTTTTGTTTCTAAAAACCCAGGTGTATTTTCCTTTCTCTTCCTCTAAAAATTTCTTCAAAATTCTTCTGATCCTGCCTGCAAGTTCTTAAAATTTTAAATCTTTACTAGTTATTCTCAAATTTCATTTATTCTCTTATTTTCTTCTAATTTTATATTCATGTTTATATTTTCATAAAAATCTCTTTCCGTCAAGAGATATCCTTTTCAAAATGATATTTTCTTTCATATTTTAGTTGGTTACTCTCACTCGTAGAGTAAAACAACACAATTGTCACAAATTTTGTGGTGACTCGATCCCTAGTAATGGGATACAATTTTTAAAATTTCAACCTAAATCCTTCCTCTTGTCAAAACTTTTCCAAAAAAAAATTTCTTTAGTCTAAAAAACTCCTCTTTCCTCTACAGAGAGCGTTGATATTCAAAAATGGTTCAGACAAGAGCTGGAAAAGAAACAGTTCCTCAACTCAGCGACAGTGAGGCGGAAGAGATGAACTCTCTTAAATAAGTCAGGGGACATGGTCAGAACAGGAAAGATGACATCGACCCCGCTATGTATGAAATGTTCCAAAAGATGATGGCAAGAATGATGTCGGAGCAAGCCGAGGCCAAACTGAAAGAGGCAGTTCCTAAAAGCAAGTTGAGAAAGAAACCTGTAAAAAAACAAGTCAGAATCATCAGGAAGAAGGTACAACCGGACATTACTTCTGAGGAATCAGAGTCAGTCGAGGAAGAGTCAGAAGAGGAAGAGCAGATCGTCTATAAACAGAATCCTCCAAGGCAGTCCGTAAAAATAGCTGCAGAAGAGCCCGAATCCGTCAACAAGCCCAAGTCTGGGGCTCCAGCAGAGGACCTGATGAGCAAGCAGATGAAGGAGATGAATCGAGCAATGAAAGACATTCAAGCCAAGGGTAAGGGCAAGCAGACCTACACTGGCGAAGATTTTTACGATGGTCTAGATGGGGACGATAACCTGGAGAAACTTCCTCGTAAATTTCTCAAGTTTGATGGAACTGTGTTATCGTCGCAAAATTTTTCTCGTCTTCCCTTCCTTGCAGAAGAGAGAGGGAAATGCTTTCGCGATTCAAACTTGACCGGATTTTGGAAATTGTTTTGAAATACTCGCCTCCGTTTTTTAAAATAACAGGAAAATCCATGAGATGGGGCTCGACCTGTCGGTACGAGGTTCGACCGTTCCTGCCGCCTTTAACAGGGGTAATCGAACCAAGGACCAAAACTATGCTTGACTTAGTTAAATCATCAAAATCGTGTTCTATCATAAATGCACAGAAAATTCAGGCATGTGCTATGAGATTTTGGAAAAATGGAAGTAGGAAAAACATGATGTATGCATGGAAAATATTTGGAGTTGAAAGATATTTCTCAGGGAAAAGGTGAAAGTCAAATTCTCAGAAAACTCAAATGAAAGGGGTTTTGAAATCACGAGAAAGTTCATAAAGATGTGGGAAAATCATGAATGGATGAAAATTTTAAGAAAATGGAAAGAATTCTTGAGAAAAGGGTAAACATTTGAAGGGAAAATGCTTGTCAGGAAAAGCTTCAAGTTTTTGAAAGCTTTCTTTGGAAAATGGTTGGGATTCATTGGAAAATTCTTTGGAGAGGGAGAATTGAAACTCGGGAAACTGAAATCCTGAGAATTTTAGCCTTGAAACACTTGGAAATTGATTTTGATCTTTGAGAAATATGAGCGACTTCTTTTGAAAATCTTGAGAAAATAACCTTTTCCATGGAAAACTGAGGAAAAACTTGACTTGGGAAAACCGATTTTGAAAAATTCTCAGAGTTTCTTGAGAAATCTATTTCTTGAGAATGCAATTTTCTTAAGAAAATCATGAGAAAACCAATGATTTCATGATGCAAATGATATGAGTGAATGAATGCACTCTGAAAAGATTTTCTGAGAATTTTGTTGGAAAAATGTGTATTAAGTCAAAATAAATCCTTCACATATTCTGACTGTGGCCATGAATATGTTCAGAGTTTATTTGATTTAATTCACAATATTTTGAAAAGTTTGAAATATGATGTGAATTTTAAGATAGCCTAAGAGTGTAGGCTCAATGTGACTGGTAGAGAGATGATGGATCTGGGTCTCGTCCATATTCCAACTAAGGCCGTAAATATGGACTCCATCGAGTTCATCAACACCCTAAGAGTTAGTGCACGTGTCATTTGTGTACATCCATAGTGCTTTTGAAATAAAATGCATGAATCACATAAACAGGATAATGCAGGAATTTAAACTATATGATATGCATGCTAGTCTAAGCAGAAAATTAAATCTCTTATTCCAGAATTTACATTATTACATCATTAAATAAATGAAAGAAAGGGAAATTGCAGTCTTCAGTTCCTTCTTTTGAATGTCCCTTCCAAACTTGAAATGGAGTTAGCTCAAATATGTGGGTTTTTCCAAGATTTCCCAATAATATTCTGAAATTATTGGATTTAGTTGGATATAAACCCTATTATCATGCTTCCTTGATATTTGAAATGAGGTAAATGCAAGAAATTCAATAGAAAATAGTTTGAAATTCGAAATTGGGGTCAAAATGACTAAAATACCCCTAATATTAAAGCTACACCTTTAAAATCAGGGTTTTTGAAGGAAATTTTGGTAAAATTGAGATTTTGAAATTTGAATTGAATCAAATGATGATGAAATGTAGTATGAGGCATGATGACATGCTTCTAAACACATTAAGACTGTAAAATCAGAATTTGACATTTTGCAATATATCCAAAATAATGAATTTCGCTTGGATTCGGGTCCTGCGGGGCCCTGTTTTGATATTATGGCTAAACCAAGCCTCAAATGAATTCCAAATGCTGTCAAATTAGGTATGGAGCATCTACCTATCCTGACAAACAGCCTAAAATGTTAAAACTCACGAAATGACATGGTTTAGATACTAAAAGTTAAAGAAAATCCTAAAAAGGGCGAATTTCGCCTACGGACCCGAACCAAATACAATGCTTAATATGATAATGCAAAAATTACACCATAAAAACATATGATATTTTTCAGACTGCTAAAGGACCTGAAATTGAACAATTTTACTTTTTACAGCCTCGGGATTTGAACTACGGTGAGTTTGGTAACGGGCATTTGGTTCTGACGGAGGTAAAATCGACCTAATCTAATATAACATGCTAAAACAAATAGAAAAAAACCATGTAAATTTCTGATATTTAACTGAGCTACTCAAAACACATACAAGGACAACTTTTATGTTTATGACTTTGGCATTTGATCAACAAAAACATAGATAAAAATACAACTTTTCATGCCTAAAGCAATAGAACAAACAAATGTGACAAAACAGAATATTGACAAGAAAAATCTGAAACAGACATTAAAACTATTCTAAAAATCATAAGCTTTCAGATGCAAATAGAGGACATCTCTAACTTAACATTCATTTTTTACAGATTCGGATTTGGAGCAATACCCAAAGAGAACCTATCTCCTTAAGTCGATCCAAAATCTCAGAGACCCAAATCAGGCTCTGACATGTGTCCCGAACTCTCGGATTTTTGTCAGACAACAAAAAAATTCATAAAATTCTGATGAAATCATATTAAATACCAGACATCATCCCGAGTTTAGTACATTTTTTTTATCTAAAATCGTACCTCATATGAGAGAGATCTCGATTTTACAAGTCGAAAGTAAATTTTCAAAACGTTTCCCGAGTAACAAAACCCGACCTACCATTTTGAATTTTTACCACAGTAAAAAAATTCAAATAATTCCTAATTTTGGGAAGATGGTTGAGGACACCTAAGGGCGCATAATACGATTTTTTTGATAATTTTAGAGAAAAATAAATGCATCAAATAACGAGTGGACTGACTGACAAAAACAGGGAATACTGAAACTGAGCAGAATTGAAATAAACGCCCAATTAAACCTAATTAACTTATAAAACATGCCAAATTAATGAAATAAAATATAAATTAAATTTAACTAAATGCATGAATGCTAGAAATCATCAAGGAAGCATAATTATATTTTTTTGATATACGTCGTTTTATGAGCATCCATCATTTGGACGAGCCTTTTCTTCAAAACGAAAATGCAAATCAAGACAAAGGCATTATTTCAATAAAACCAATTAGAATAGAGGTGCACCTTGTGTTCTTTTGCAGCTTTGGAACTCTCGAAATGAACGGCTATCAACGACTTCTTTCGTCCTTCGATCCGAGCCTCCAAGGGTTCACGAAATTCGATCCACACGCCTATATCGAGTTGGAATTGATGCGAGCGAGCTTGGTACTTCGATGCACCCTCTCAATTGAGCCCAAGGGGGGCGTGAATTCAGAACATCAAAATCGTGTAGTAGGGCACTCAGAGTGAAAAATGCTAAATCTAAAAGGAGGCTTCCCTAGGTTGGGCGTGGGGCCTTGTATTTATAGAAATTTTTGGAAAATTTTGAAATTCAAAGAGGCTTAATCTGAGCCCTCCATGTGGCGCCATCTCAGAGCATGCCACTTGGATTTTTTGAGAATAAAAAAATGAGAATTTTGTGAGTGAGACACCTCAGCAGGGGAATTTGGAATTTTTTAAAAAGCTTGCTTGATTTTCTCTGCAGGAGGCTCCCAAATGGCGCCACCTCAGAGGGTGCTATCTGGGGTTTGAAATTCAAAATTTGCCTTTTTGCAGGGAGCCCTCATGTGGCGCCACCTCATGGTGGGCTACTTTTATTTTAAATAAAATAAAATTAAAAAATGAAGCCAAGTGAGAGCTCTGGAATGACGCCACCTCAAAAGGTGTTTGAGATTTGAATCTAGAAGCAGTAGGAGCATGCCATGTGGCGCCACATTAGAGTGGCTCTTGACACGTGTTAGAAGAACAGGGCAGTGGGCTCAGAAGGTGCCACCTCAGAGGAGTTTGAATTCTACTTTTTCTGATGAAAGGAGATCTGGACATGTGGCAGTCCAGGATAGTTCCATACGTGACAAGAGTCAGCTTGTTGGAGGAGTCTTCTCAAATGACGCCACCTCAGAGGTTGTATTTGAAATTCAAATGAGGCTGGCTCTGGAAGAATAGAGGGTGGCCATGTGGCGCCACCTCAGGGTGGCTCCTACAATGACATGTGGCAAGAGGGAGGAAAAGGAGGGAAAGGGACACATGGCACCATCTCAAAAAATGAATTTAGGGAGGAGACTTCAAGATTTGCGGCACCTCAGCCTGGAGTTTGAATATTTGAATTGTTGCTTTTTCTGAAGGAGGCAGAAAGTGACATGTGTCACTTGCTTTTTCTGAAGAAAGCAGAGAGAGACACGTGTCCCTTGCTTTTTCTGAAAAGAGCAGAGGGTGACATGTGTCACTTGCTTTTTCTGAGAAAAGCAGGGGGTGACATGTGTCACTTGCTTTTTCTGAGAAAAGCAGGGAGTGACATGTGTCACTTGCTTTTTCTGAGAAGAGCAGAGAATGACATGTGTCTGCTGCAGGAGAGAATACCTCAGATGGCGCCACCTCAGAAGGAGACAACTCTACTTTTTCTGGACAAGGCAACACCTGACACGTGGCATCTCAGGGTGACCTTGGAATGACATATGGCACAGGGTGAAGATGGTGGACATTGACACATGGCATGGAATGAAGAGGATGTCTAATGACATGTGGCGGCATCTTAAAGTGGCCCCACACTGACATGTGTCAAAGGATGGCTGGAGAGAGAAAATGACATGTGGCGCCACCTCTAGGTGAACCCCACGGTGACACATGGCAGGTAAATGAGAGGAGAGAGAAAAAGACAAGTGGCGCCAATCCAGGGACAAGGCTCCTATATTTTTGGATTTTTCAGAATTCAGAATTTTCAAAAGAAAAACCTATGTGACACCACTTCAGTGTGGGTCCCACATTGCTTCTTTATTGAAATAAAGACAAGATAGAAAACCTCTTTTTGGAATTTTCATAAAAAATTGGACTAATTGGCAAAACATAAATTTTGAAAAGAGATGGCCCCTGTAGGGTGATTTTGTAAAAGGAAGATATTGACAAAAGGGCAAAATCTGAGATGAAATTTATTGAAAATTATCCAGATTGTTTTCTTGATAAAATATTTTGAAATTCAGAGTCCTAGGGGTAAAATGGGAAGAATTGATAATTTTGAAGACCCAGGGTTTTGAAATTGATTTTAAAAAGAGTTGAAATTCAAATCTGGATTGAAAATTTTGAAATCGAGAGTTCTGTATCTCGAAATGATATGATGTGCAGTGCAGTGATATGAAATGCTCATGCAATGCTATGCAATAACATGTCTTATGAAATGTAATCTTGAATCAGGATTTGGAGATTCCCGTCTCCTGTCAAGAGTAGAATTTTGAACATCTGAGCTAAAATAGAGAAATTTTGAGAGTTGCAGATGAAATTTGGACTTTTGTAAGATCCGAGCTCAGAAAATGACCATTTTGCCCTTCGACGATTTCAGAGACTGGATGATGATGCTTAGTGGAAATGTTGGGGAGGTGAATGAAAATTTGGGGTGTTTACAGATGCCCCTCTTTGCTACTAAGCTGGCTTGTATCCGAGCTTAGTGGCAGAGAAAAACACACCAAATTTGGGCTATAAAAAATGCCCCAGTTAGAAGGATCTAACTGGGTATGGAGAAATTAGCCCGGTGATCATGGTAGATATGAAATGGAGAATGAAGAGGAAAGATTCACTCTGTGAGAGTGGAATTCAGGTTTTGCCCTTAACCTAGATGGGACAGAAATACCTCGTATGGAACAAAGCTCAGGTTTGACCCTTGACCTAATTGGGGAATGAAATATCTCATAGAAATGAGACTCAGGTTTGTACCCTTAACCTGATCGGGCGAAAAATGAAATACCTCTTTGAATGAGGCTCAGGTTTGTACCCTTATCTTGATTGGGTAGAAAGTGAAATACCTCTTCAAATGAGGCTCAGGTTTATACCCTTATCCTGATCGGGCAGAAAATGGAATACCTTATCAAAGGAGGCTCAGGTTTGTACCCTTATCCTGATTGGGCAGAAAATGGAATATCTCATCAAAGGAGGCTCAGGTTTGTACCCTTATCCTGATTGGGCAGAAAATGGCATACCTCTTTGAATGAGGCTCAGGTTTGTACCCTTATCCTGATCGGGCTGAAAATGAAATACCTCATCAAAGGATGCTCAGGTTTGTACCCTTATCCTGATTGGGCAGAAAATGGAATACCTCATCAAAAGAGGCTCAGGTTTGTACCCTTATCCTGATTGGGCAGAAAATGAAATACCTCTTTGAATGTGGCTCAGGTTTATACCCTTATCCTGATCGGGCGGAATCAAGTCCTTAAGAGAGATTTAAAATTGGTGTCAGGATGCATCAACGACGGATGTCAAGCTCTCACTTCACGTCCGGATAGCTAGAAAATATTGTCAAAATGTTGAGGATTTTGTTGTTGATCCAAAATATTTGAAATTGATGCACATTGTTGTAAAGATATTCCTTCTTTTCTACCTGAAGCATTACCTCCAAACGAGCTTCACTTCGTAGAATCAAGATTGGGAATTCAAATTGCTTGCGATTGACCTTCTTCAAGGAAGCTATCAATTTCCTTGATATGAACGAGAAAGAGAACTTGATATTATGAAAGCAATTGATGAAAGAATATTGATAATAGAATTTCACAAATTCGAAGAAGATTCTTGATGAATTTGGCAGTTTGATATCCTGGGAGCTTCTCTCATGATAATCTTTCTGCACTCTTTTTGGGCTCTTTTGGGTTTCAGTTACATTCTCCTTTATTTTGGAGATGTCCTGACTTTTCTCTCTTTCTTTTTCCTCTCTCTCTTTCTTTTTGAAAGGGTACGTCACAAACTCCTTCAACTTGGAGATGTTTCGATCCTTCTTTGACGATATTGGCTCATGGGTTAGAGATCTTTGGATGATAGCGGAAATTAAATATCTTTTAGGGATTGTCGGGAGGTTCATCGCATCTACCTTCATCTCGACAGTGCTTTGAACTTTCCCTGGAATGATTCGTCACAAACTCCGTCATCTTGGAGATGTTTCAAATCTTCTTTGGCCCGGGGGTCTACTCGCTTAATTCGCCTTCATCTTGACGACAATTGAGAGATCCCTTTTGCGGATATTTAATTGCAGCTTAGGTGATTTTGCGGAGACAGGGCTTGGATGAATCATCTCTTTTCTAGAGCTCAGGATATTTTCACTGCCTCTTTTTCACAAGAATGGTCTTTAGAGATGTGCCATTGACTGCGATCAATATCAATCATTTATGGCTTTGCAATAACATCAAATTTTCTTTTCTGGCCATATCGAAGATTTATCCTTCATCCTTTTGGTTGGCCAATAAAAAGAATTTGGATTTTGAATCCTTTTTCACAAAAGCTTCACTCTTTTGGAAGTAATGCTAAAGGTAAACTGAGGTAAAATTTGTGTAATAAAGTTTTGAAATCAACAAATAATTTGATTGACAAATTGACAATCATGTTCTTGAAATCATTGGTGAAAGAGAGCACTTGAGGTCCGGCTTAACGCATCCGTGACGAAAATTATCCTCTCCTTTCCCCAAAGGAGGCGACTATCAGTTCACTGGGAACAATATCAGTTCAATTAAGAATGACCATCGGTTCGTTGGAAACAATATCAGTTCAATTAAGAACGCCCATCGGTTCGCTGGGAACAATATCAGTTCAATTAAGAACGACCATCGGTTTGCTGGGAACGACTATCAATTCGCTTGGGAATACTATCAGTTCAATTAAGAACGACCATTGCTGGGAATAATATCAATTCAATTAAGAACAATCATCGGTTCGCTGTGAACTATATCAGTTCAATTAAGAACGGCCATCGGTGGGAATAGTATCAGTTCAATTAAGAACGACTATCAGTTCTTTGGAACACTATCAGTTCAATGAAGAACGACTATCAGTTCGATGAAGAACACTTATCAATTCAATGAAGAATGACTATTAGTTCACTTGGGAACACTATCAGTTCAATGAAGAACGACTATCAGTTCACTTGGAACACTATCAGTTCAATGAAGAACGACTATTAGTTCACTTGGAACGCTTATCAGTTCGATGAAGAACGAATATCAGTTCACTTGGAACACTATCAGTTCAATGAAGAACGACTATCAGTTCACTTGGAACACTATCAGTTCGATGAAGAACGACTATCAGTTCACTTGGAATGCTTATCAGTTCGATGAAGAACGAATATCAGTTCACTTGGAACACTATCAGTTCAATGAAAAACGATTATCAGTTCGCTGGGAACACTATCAGTTCGATTGAGAATACTATCAGTTCAATGAAGAACGACTATCAGTTCACTTGGAACACTATCAGTTCGATGAAGAACGAGGACCATTTTAGAGAGTTGGATCGCTTCTATGAATGGTTTCAGGATTGTCCTCTTATCCTGAACGGGGAATGGAAATTGGATGACCTGGCGGTCGAAATTGAGAGTTGAGTGACCCAAAGGTCGAAAATTGGAGATTGAGTGACCTAGAAGTCAAAATTGAGAATTTGGTAATTGGAATTTGAAATTGAAAATTGGGTGACCTTGGGGTCAAAATTGAGAATTGACTGATCCAAAAATTTGAATTGAAAATTGGGGGGCGAAATATCAAATTTGAGCAATTGACAAACCCTGAGGATTGAAATGACTTGGATTAACAAAGAAGAATAATGAGTTCGAGTCAGATCTCGAATAAAACACAGAGATCACGTGTCGGAGCCCGGATCAACAAAAGAAAATGAAGAGCTCGAGTCAGGGCTCAAGTAAGGTAATGAGATCATGAGTCGGAACCCGGATCAACAAAAGAAAATGAAGTGCTTGAATTAGAGCTTGGATAAGATAAAGAGATCTCGAGTCAGGACCCGGATCAACAAAGAAAATAAATAGCTTGAATCTGAGCTCAAATGAATAAAGAGATCTCGAGTCGGAACCCGGATCAACAAAAGAAAATGAAGAGCTCGATTCTGAGCTCAAATGAATAAAGAGATCTCGAGTCGGAACCCGAATCAACAAATGAAAATGAAAAGCTCGAGTCAGGACTCGAGTAAGGTAATGAGATCGCGAGTCGGAACCCGGATCAACAAATGAAAATGAAAAGCTCGAGTCAGGACTCGAGTAAGGTAAAGAGATCACGAGTCGAAACTCGGATCAACAGAGGAAAAATATGGACCAACTTGAAAGTTGGAGTTTGAAAGAAAAAGAAGCCTGAATCGGAATTCAGATTTTCAGAAGAGAACCCGGTTAGGGGATCAAACTTTTGCAAATTGTCAGTGCGGGGACTGGATTTTTGAAAAGAGGATTCTATCTGAAGAATTTTGAGGAAAAATCAACAGAGATTGTAAACTGGAGATTGATGATTAAGATGGGAAATCATTCATAGTCTCAGGATTTATCCCTTCTCTTGAATGGGAAGTGAATTGGGTGCATAATTAGTGTAAATGAAATGCACATGCACATAAAATGCAAATGAAGTGCAAATGAATGGTGAGGGATTTCATTTGATCCTGCCTGCATACAGAATGTTTGAAAACAAATTTTCAAAAAGATGCCCCAGTGTAACTGGGAAGAGGGAATAAAATTTAAAGAAGGCTCTCTGCAGGGCAAAGTCTTGATTAGACTTTGAGGAAATTTTGGATTGGGAGAAAATGATATGGTAGACAATTGAAAGAATATCCCATTACTAGGGATGGAGTCGCCGCTGAAATCACGATAATTGTGTTGTCATTCTTTGTAAGAGAAATAAACAACGGAAAATGTGCCTTGTTACCTAGGCGAGGTCGTCAACCACGAGGAAAACACCATTTTTGAAGGAAAGAGATATCTCTTGGAAAAAAACAATCCGCAAACAGATTTAGAATAAGGAGAAGGCAAGTGGGTAAACAATTTTCACCGCAATAGTCAAGGTATGCACGAGGAAAATAAGGTGAAGAATTTTGCAAATAGACAAAAGAATTGAAAATCCAATGAGAGAAGACATATGATTTTTGAAAATTGCAGGTAGGATAAAAATGCAGCTGGAAATTCGAGATCCAGTAGAAAGGGAGAATGAAAAATCACCTGGAGTTTTGAAAGAAATAGGATATTTTAAAAAGTCATCCAGGGTTTAAGAAAATAAAGGGAAAGGATGAGAAATATGGATATTTGAAAATTATTTTTTTTTTGGGGAAAATATGAGAGAAATAAAGGTAGCGTACAAACTCACATCCTGCACAAACATTTATGCACATTCAGCACTCTCTAAAAAGGCTGACTCTAGATGGATCATTTTGAAAAACAACTATAGGACCCTAATCCTAACTCTAGGTTCAGATCATCTTTGTCCAATCCAGTTATGCCGATATACCCGAATTAAAATCCGAGGTACGTGGCATATAATCTCAACTCCGGTTCTAAGGAAAGGTTTTCCAACATCCTTGAGAGCCTACCGATATACTTCGGACTGTGGCCCGCGGTACGTGGTAGGGGGGTGTTAACCCAAATAATTGACCCAGTTGTGAGGCTCTGTCCCGAACTAGGGTTCTGGAAGAGAGCCCAACAATGTGAAGACCGGGTAATGATAGGTAATGGAGATTTTGAAAAATGATCACATGCAAGAAATAGAGGGCTCTAAATCCTAGAGAGATAGATTTTGAAAACTTTGAAGAAGCATACATGGTTTGCATTCAGATCCTAAATTGAGGAGAGTTGTGTTTAGACCTAAGTCTATGTGAACATGAAAATATCTCCTCAATCTGGTCCTACCAAACCATGCCAAATCTATATGCAATCAATGTCAGCTAGGTCAGAATCTAGGCTCCTAGGTTCGCATGATATCAGAAGTAAAAGAGCTGACATTTTGTGAACATAATTTCGATAATTGAACTAAGTCAAGCACTACTTTGACCAGACGAGGACAGGTCCCATCACGGTCGCCAAACCTGTTATCGTCGCAAAATTTTTCCCGTCTTCCCTTCCTTGCGAAAGAGAGAGGGAAATGCTTTCGCGATTCAAACTTGACCGGATTTTGAAAATTGTTTTGAAATACTCGCCTCCGTTTTTTAAAATAGCGGGAAAATCCATGGGATGGGGCTCGACCTGTCGGTACGAGGTTCGACCGTTCCTGCCGCCTTTAACAGGGGTAATCGAACCAAGGACCAAAACTATGCTTGACTTAGTTAAATCATCAAAATCGTGTTCTATCCTAAATACACAGAAAATTCAGGCATGTGCTATGAGATTTTGGAAAAATGGAAGTAGGAAAAACATGATGTATGCTTGGAAAATATTTGGAGTTGAAAGATATTTCTCAGGGAAAAAGTGAAAGTCAAATTCTCAGAAAACTCAAATGAAAGGGGTTTTGAAATCACGAGAAAGTTCATAAAGATGTGGGAAAATCATGAATGGATGAAAATTTTAAGAAAATGGAAAGAATTCTTGAGAAAAGGGTAAACATTTGAAGGGAAAATGCTTGTCAGGAAAAGCTTCAAGTTTTTGAAAGTTTTCTTTGGAAAATGGTTGGGATTCATTGGAAAATTCTTTGGAGAGGGAGAATTGAAACTCGGGAAACTGAAATCCTGAGAATCTTAGCCTTGAAACACTTGGAAATTGATTTTGATCTTTGAGAAATATGAGAGACTTCTTTTGAAAATCTTGAGAAAATAACCTTTTCCATGAAAAACTGTGGAAAAACTTGACTTGGGAAAACCGATTTTGAAAAATTCTCAGAGTTTCTTGAGAAATCTATTTCTTGAGAATGCAATTTTCTTAAGAAAATCATGAGAAAACCAATGATTTCATGATGCAAATGATATGAGTGAATGAATGCACTCTGAAAAGATTTTCTGAGAAATTTGTTGGAAAAATGTGTATTAAGTCAAAATAAATCCTTCACATATTCTGACTGTGGCCATGAATATGTTCAGAGTTTATTTGATTTAATTCACAATAGTTTGAAAAGTTTGAAATATGATGTGAATTTTAAGATAGCCTAAGAGTGTAGGCTCAATGTGACTGGTAGAGAGATGATGGATCTGGGTCTCGTCCATATTCCGACTAAGGCCGTAAATATGGACTCCACCGAGTTCATCAACACCCTAAGAGTTGGTGCACGTATCATTCGTGTACATCCATAGTGCTTTTGGAATAAAATGCATGAATCACATAAATAGGATATTGCAGGAACTATATGATATGCATCCTAGTCTAAGCAGGAAATTAAATCTCTTATTCCAAAATTTACATTATTACATCACTAAATAAATGAAAGAAAGGGAAATTGCAGACTTCAGTTCCTTCTTTTGAATGTCTATGCCAAACTTGAAATGGAGTTAGCTCAAATATGTGGGTTTTTCCAAGATTTCCCAATGATATTCTGAAATTATTGGATTTAGTTAGATATAAACCCTATTATCTTGCTTCCTTGATATTTGAAATGAGGTAAATGTAAGAATATCAGTAGAAAATAGTTTGAAATTCGAAATTGGGGTCAAAATGACCAAAATACCCCTAATATTAAAGTTACACCTTTAAAATCACGGTTTTTAAAGGAAATTTTGGTAAAATTGAGATTTTGAAATTCGAATTGAATCAAATGATGATGAAATGCAGTATGAGGCATGATGACATGCTGCTAAACACATTAAGACTATAAAATCAGAATTTGACATTTTGTAATTTATCCAAAATAACGAATTTCGCTTGGATTCGGGTCCTGCGGGGCCCTGTTTTGATATTATGGCTAAACTAAGCCTCAAATGAATTCCAAATACTATCAAATTCGGTATGGAGCATCTACCTATCCTGACAAACAGCCTAGAATGTTAAAACTCACGAAATAACATGGTTTAGATACTAAAAGTTAAAGAAAATCCTAAAAAGGGCGAATTTCGCCTACGGACCCGAACCAAATACAATGCTTAATATGATAATGCAAAAATTACACCATAATAACCTCTGATATTTTGCATACTGCTAAAGGACCTTAAATTGAACAATTTTGGTTTTTACAGCCTCGGGATTTGAACTACGGTGAGTTCGGTAACGGGCATTTGGTTCTGACGGAGGTAAAATCGACCTATCTAATATAAAATGCTAAAACAAATAGAAAACAACCATGGTAATTTTTGATATTTAACTGAGCTACACAAGACACATAAAGGGACAACTTTCATGTTTATGACTTTGACATTTTTTCAACAAAAACATAGATAAAAATACAACTTTTCATGCCTAAAGCAACAGAACAAACAAATGTGACAAAACAGAAGACTGACAAGAAAAATCCGAAACAGACATTAAAACTGTTCTAAAAATCATAATCTTTCATATGCAAACAGAAGATATCTCTAACTTAACATTCATTTTTTACAGATTCGGATTTGGAGCAATACCCAAAGAGAACCCATCTCCTTAAGTCGATCCAAAATCTCAGAGACCCAAATCAGGCTCTGACACGTGTCCCGAATTCTCGGATTTTTGTCAGACAACAAAAAAAATCATAAAATTCTGATAAACTCATATTCAATACTAGACATCATATCGAGTTCAGTACATTTTTCTGATCTAAAATCGTACCTCATATGAGAGAGATCTAGATTTTACAAGTCGGAAGTAAATTTTCAAAACGTTTCCTGGGTAACAAAACCCGACCTACCATTTTACATTTTTACCACAATAAACAAATTCAAATCATTCCTAATTTTGGGAAGATGATTGGGGACACCGAAGGGAGCATAATACGATTTTTTTGGTAATTTTAAAGAAAAATAAATGCATCAAATAACGAGTGGGCAAACTGACAAAAACAGGGAATTACTGAAACTAAGCATAATTGAAATAAACACCCAATTAAACCTAATTAACTTATAAAATATGTTAAATTAATGAAATAAAATATAAATTAAATTTAACTAAATGCATGGATGCTAGAAATCATCAAGGAAGCATAATTATATTTTTTTGATATATGTCGTTTTATGAGAATAGCTCGATCCATCATTTGGACGAGCCTTTTCTTCAAAACGAAAATGCAAATCAAGACAAAGGTATTATTTCAATAAAACCAATTAGAATAGAGGTGCACCTTGTGTTCTTCTGCAGCTTTGGAACTCTCAAAATGAACGGCTATCAACGGCTTCTTTCGTCCTTCGATCCTAGCCGCCAAGGGTTCACGAAATTCGATTCACACGCCTAGATCGAGTTGGATTTGATGCGAGCGAGCTTGGTACTTCGATGCACCCTCTCAATTGAGCCCAAGGGGGGCGTGAACTCAAAACATCAAAATCGTGTAGTAGGGCACTCAGAGTGAAAAATGCTAAATCCAAAGGGAGCTCCCCTAGGCTGGGCGTGGGGCCTTGTATTTATAAAAAATTTTGGAAAATTTTGAAATTCAAAGAGGCTTAATCTGAGCCCTCCATGTGGCGCCATCTCATAGCATGCCACTTGGATTTTTTGAGAATAAAAAAATGAGAATTTTGTGAGTGAGACACCTCAGCAGGGGAATTTGGAATTTTTCAAAAAGCTTGCTTGATTTTCTCTGCAGAAGGCTCCCAAATGGTGCCACCTCAGAGGGTGCTATCTGGGGTTTGAAATTCAAAATTTGCCTTTTTGCAGGGAGCCCTCATGTGGCGCCACCTCATGGTGGGATACTTTTATTTTAAATAAAATAAAATTAAAAAATGAAGCCAAGTGGGAGCTCTGGAATGGCGCCACCTCAAAAGGTGTTTGAGATTTGAATCTAGAAGTAGTAGGAGCATGCCATGTGGCGCCACATTAGAGTGGCTCTTGACACGTGTCAGAAAAACAAGGCAGTGGGCTTAGAAGGTGCCACCTGAGAGCAGTTTGAATTCTAATTTTTTTGATGAAAGGAGATCTGGACATGTGGCAGTCCAGGATGGTTCCATACCTGACAAGTGTCACCTTGCTGGAGGAGTCTTCTCAAATGGCGCCACCTCAGAGGTTGTATTTGAAATTCAAATGAGGCTGGCTTTGGAAGAATAGAGGGTGGCCATGTGGTGCCACCTCAGGGTTGCTCCTACAATGACATGTGGCAAGAGGGAGGAAAAGGAGGGAAAGGGACACGTGGCACCATCTCAAAAAATGAATTTAGGGAGGAGACTCCAGGATTTGCGCCACCTAAGCCTGGAGTTTGAATATTTGAATTGTTGCTTTTTCTGAAGGAGGCAGAAAGTGACATGTGTCACTTGCTTTTTCTAAAGAAAGCAGAAAGAGACATGTGTCCCTTGCTTTTTCTGAGAAGTGCAAAGGGTGACATGTGTCACTTACTTTTTCTGAGAAAAGCAGGGGGTGACATGTGTCACTTGCTTTTTCTGAGAAAAGCAGGGAGTGACATGTGTCACTTGCTTTTTCTAAGAAGAGCAGAGAATGACACGTGTCTGCTGCAGGAGAGAATACCTCAGATGGCGCCACCTCAGAAGGAGACAACTCTACTTTTTCTGGACAAGGCAACACCTGACACGTGGCATCTCAGGGTGACCTTGGAATGACACATGGCACAGGGTGAAGATGGTGGACACTGACACGTGGCATGGAATGAAGAGGATGTCTAATGACATGTGGCAGCATCTTAAAGTGGCCCCACACTGACACGTGTCAAAGGATGGTTGGAGAGAGAAAATGACATGTGGCGCCACCTCTAGGTGAACCCCATGCTGACACATGATAGGTAAATGGGAGGAGAGAGAAAAAGACAAGTGGCGCCAATCTAGGGACAAGGCTCCTATATTTTTGGATTTTTCAGAATTCAGAATTTTCAAAAGAAAAGCCTATGTGACACCACTTTAGTGTGGGTCCCACATTGCTTCTTTATTGAAATAAAGACAAGATAGAAAACCTCTTTTTGGAATTTTCATAAAAAATTGGACTAATTGGCAAAACAGAAATTTTGAAAAGAGATGGCCCTGTAGGGTGATTTTGTAAAAGGAAGATATTGACAAAAGGGCAAAATCTGAGATGAAATTTATTGAAAATTATCCAGATTGTTTTCTTGATAAAATATTATGAAATTCAGAGTCCTGGGGGTAAAATGGGAAGAATTGATAATTTTGAAGACCCTGGGTTTTGAAATTGATTTTAAAAAGAGTTGAAATTCAAATCTGGATTGAAAATTTTGGAATCGAGAGTTCTAGATCTCGAAATGACATGCTGTGCAGTGCTGTGATATGAAATGCTCATGCAATGCTATGCAATAACATTTCTTATGAAATGTAATCTTGAATCAGGATTTGGAGATTCCCGTCTCCTGTCAGGAGTAGAATTTTGAACATCTGAGCTAAAATAGAGAAATTTTGAGAGTTGCAGATGAAATTTGGACTTTTGTAAGATCTGGGCTCAAAAAATGACCATTTTGCCCTTCGGCGATTTCAGAGACTTGATGATGATGCTTAGTGGAAATGTTGGGGAGGTGAATGAAAATTTGGGGTGTTTACAAACTGGCAACCCTAAAGCCCATCTAGCTACATTTTATGCAGAGTGCAGCCGTTTTAGGAAAGACAACAGGGCTCTGTTCATCTGTTTTCCCCGTAGTCTAGAGGGTGTAGCAGCCAGGTGGTATGCTGATCACGTGAATCCTATCGAACTACGAGAGTTCGACAAGGTAGTAAATCTGTTCATTGAGCGCTTCTTATTCAACACTGAAGCCTCACCTACATTAAATCATCTTTACAACCTGAAGCAAGGAGAGACTGAAAGAGCAGGTGATTTCATTCACAGGTGGAGAAGCACCTGTAATAAGATGAAGGTACCCATTCCTGAGGAACACGCATTGCAGGTAATCCTCAACAATTTCTCTCAGCCCATAAGGAGCCTCATCGCCACTTCCCCAGCGAAATCCTTCATCAAATTGATTGAGCGAGCCGAATGGCTTGAAGCAGGAATAGAAAGCGAACTTTACGAAGGCACGCCTCTGGTCAAGAATGTCCAAGACCAGAAGAAAAAGGCACAATTCGGTCATTCAGTTGATGCCTCCTGCAATAATCTTGGCAGCAACAGTAAAGGAAACAAGAACAACAGTGGCAGTGGCCCGAGAATAGATCAGGGCAAGGGGCAGAAGGAAAGATCCTATAGGAACAATGACAAGCCGTTTCCAAGTGGCCTTCAACAAAAGGGTGATCTTCAAGAGAAGCCCAAGTACATCAAGTGGGAGAAAGATCGAGTCTTCACTCCATTATCTGAGAGTTTAGAAGCGATTATGAATTACCTTTTGAAGCACGGGATGATCAAACTCCCTAAAATCGCAGATCCTCTCGTAATGTTGGGAAAATTCAAGGACCAATTTTGCAAATACCATAGGGCAACGGGGCACGACACAGAGCACTGTTTCGTCCTCAAGCACATGATACAAGACTGCATCGACAGAAGTGAGCTGATAGAGGACGAGGAAGAAAAGCAGCCAACAGTCCTGACAGAATCATTCCCGGACCACTCGAAGAATTGATAAAGCCAAAGTTTTTGTTTGCTTTCGCCTCTTTTTGTCAGTTGTCTTGTAGGGGCTAGTCAGCCCAGTCTTTTATGAATCTTTTCCTTTTAAAAGTTCTTGTAAATATTCAGTTGTTATCAAACCTTTGCTTATCAATGAAATATCAATTTTTCTTTATATCTTTGATATTCAAATACTTCCTTCTTTTGCCATACTGAGGCATTTAAATTCCTGTTCTTTTTCAGAATGCAGGACAATCCTGACATCATTCATGAGAGAAATGATATTACCTATGAGGGTTTTTCAAAAATCATGAAATTTTAAAAAGTCTTCGTTATGACCAAAGAGTTCAAATATTCTTTGGTCCAACCTTTGTCAAAAATCAACCCTCGTGTTGATCATGTTTTCAAAAATAGGTTTTCGAACCATTGCATTGAAAAATCAACCCTCGTGTTGATCATATTTTTCAAAGTAGGTTTTTGAACCATTACATTGAAGGATCAACCCTTGTATTGGTCTTATCTTCCAAAAATAGGTCTCAAATCTTGTGTTGATCATATTTTTCAAACTGTCACATTTAAAGATCAACCCTTGCGTTGATCTTATCTTCCAAAATGGGTTATAAATCATCATATTCAAAGATCAATCCTTGCATTGGTATTATCTTCCAAAAATGGGTTTTAAATCATTATATTCAAAGATCAACCCCTGTGATTGATCTTATCTTCCAAGGTTGATTTTTAAACATTATCTTCAAAGATCAACCCTTGTATTGATCTTATTATCAATTTCGAACTGTTATTTTTAGAAATCAGATCTGTTGTTGATCTTCTTTTTCAAAAATTAGATTTCAAACCATTATCTTCAAAAAACTAACCCTCATGATGATCTCTCATGTTTGATTTAAAGGATCAGATCTCGCACTGATCATTCTTCTTGTGGTGGATTTTCTTCCCCCAAAATGATTTCTCATTTATCTTTTAAATAAACATTTTCTTTTCAAGATCCCATATGCAGGCAGGATCAGAAAAACTTCTTTTTTTTCTTAAATCTTATAAATCTTCAGTTAAATTTGATATCTTTATCAGTTTCATTCATTTTGTTCATATTTTTATCAAGTTTACATCAATTTTATCAAATTTTACCAAGTTTTTTTTTTTCAATTCTATTTTATTCTATTCTTGTACCCTTTTAGGTTAAGGGATAAACCTGACCCTCATTGTCCGAGGTGTTTTGCCCTTGCAGGTTAAGGGATAAACCTGACCCTCGTTGTCCGAGGTTTTCCCATTCAGGATAAGGGATAATCCTGAAACCCCTTGTAGGAGCAATAACGCTACCTATGAGGATTCTTTTGTAAATACAAGTTTTGTCAATCTTTGTTGATTTTCTAGATTTATATCAATTTCCCTTCATTAAATCTCTTTAAATTCTATTCTTTTTCCCATTCAGGATAAGGGATAATCCTGAAACCCCTCGTAGGAGCAATAACGCTACCTATAAGGATTCTTTTGTAAATACAGGTTTCATCAACCTTCATTGATTTTCTAAATTTATATCAATTTCTCTTTATTAAAATTCCTTAAATTCTTTTTCCCATTCAGGATAAGGGATAATCCTGAGACCTCTCGTAGGGGCAACAATGCTACCTATGAGAATTCTTTTTGCAAATACAAGTTTTATCGATCTTTATTGATTTCTAAATTTATATCAATTTCTCTTCAATTTCTATTCTTTTTCACATTCAGGATAAGGGATAATCTTGAGATCACTCATAGGAGCAACCATGCTACCTGTGAGAATTTTTTTTACAAAAATAAATCAATTTCCTTAAATGTTCTACATTTTTTTCAAAGTTCTATATCCTTCTGTCTTCTCAAAGTTTATTCTTTCTATATTCCCCGTTCAGGATAAGGGTTTAATCCTGAAAATTGGACCGCATACCTGGTCCATCTAAATCATAGATCATAAATTCTAAATCTTGTCATATCCCTTCTAAATTCAAGTCTCAGGTTATCTCTTCATAAAATCTTCTATTTCCCCTTCAGGATAAGGGATAATCCTGAAACCCCGGCAATCATTCCTCCTTCAAATCTCTAAATATCTTAAAAATGTCGGTCTCCTTCCCGACTCTCAGTTGAAAAACCCAGTCCTCGCACAGGGTTATTTCTCAAAATCTTCAAATCTAAATATCAAGTTCATTCACAAAACTCAGTCCTCGTACTGTTTGTCTTTCAGAAAGCTTCAAATCTTAGATCAAATCATTAAATCAAAGGTCATTAACTGAAAAGTCCCAGCTACTTCGCTGGTCGTTAAATGATTAAATGAAAAGTCTCAGCTACTTCGCTGGTCGTTAAATGATTAAATGAAAAGTCCCAGCTACTTCGTTGGTCGTTAAATGATTAAATGAAATGTCCCAACTACTTCGTTGGTCGTTAAATGAAATGTCCTAGCTACTTCGCTGGTCGTTAAATGATTAAATGAAAAGTCCCAGCTACTTCGCTGGTCGTTAAATGATTAAATGAAATGTCCCAGCTACTTTGCTGGTCGTTAAATGAAATGTCCCAGCTACTTCGTTGGTCGTTAAATGATTAAATAAAATGTCCCAGCTACTTCGCTGGTCGTTAAATGATTAAATGAAAAGTCCCAGCTACTTCGCTGGTCGTTAAATGATTAAATGAAATGTCCCAGCTACTTCGCTAGTCGTTAAATGATTAAATGAAATGTTCCAGCTACTTCGCTGGTCGTTAAATGAAATGTCCCAGCTACTTCGCTGGTCGTTAAATGAAAATGTCCCAGCTACTTCGTTGGTCGTTAAATGAAATGTCCCAGTTTTTACTGGTCATTAAATGAAATGTTCCAGCTCATTCGCTGATCGTTAAATAAAAGGTCCCAGTTTTTACTGGTCGTTAAATGAAAGGTTCCAGCTCCTTCGCTGGTCGCTAAATGAAACTGGTCAGAATGTCCAAAATCATAAATTGCAACTAAAGGTCACATCAAAATCTATATTGAGTAAGTATTTCACATAGAAGTCATGAAAATTTTGCCAATTGACTAAAAGTATTTGTTGATTCCAATATTCTTACTACACAGAAAAATCACCTCTGATTACTTCTAGTATCCTTTCCAAAAAGGTGAAACTTTTTGCGAAAAGAGGTAAAATTCAAATCTTTTCCCTGTTGATCAACCAAAAGGATGAGAGAAATATCCTCGGTATGATTGGCGAAAGAAATATTCGATGACATTGAAAAGCCAGAAACGAATTGATATTGATCATAGCTTTGACGCATGTTTAAAGATGATTTTCTGGCAATCAGACAGTGGAAATATCCTGAGTGATAAAAAGAATCCACTCAATCCATATCTCCTTATCCACTTAGAGCTGCAATCAAATATCAGCAAAAGGGATCTCTCAATTGTCGTCAAGATGAAGACAAATAGGCGAGCAGACCCCGGGGCCAAAGAAGATTTGGATCATCTCCGAGATGGAGTTTGTGAAAGATCCTTCTAGGGAAAGTTCAGATCACCATTGAGATGAAGGCGAGTGTGATGAACCTATCGACAAACCCTAAATGATATTTGATTGCTGCTATCATCAATAGACCTTTTGAGCCAATATCATCAATAGAATCCTTGAGATAAAAGAAGGATCAAAACATCTCCAAGATGAAGGAGTTTGTGACGTACCCTTCCCTGAAAAAGAGAGAAAAGTCATGACATCTCCAAAATGAAGGATGATGTAAAAAGCCCGAAAAAGTTCAATGACTCAAAAAGTGTGCAAAAAAAAGATTATCATGAGAAAACACTCAGATATCAAAACTGCCTAAATTGCCAGAAGTCATCTTTTCTAATGCAAAATTCTTTTATCAATGTCTTTTTACTACTTGCTTTTATGAAATTGAGAATATTTCTTCTCTTCTCATATCAAGGAAATAGATAGCTTCCTTGAAGAAAATCATCAGCGCTATAAAAAACTTTGAATTTGACCCTTAAAACCGAGAAGTTAGCCTCGTTGGAGGAAATACTCTAGGTAAAAGAGGGAATATCTTTGCACACATGTGCACATTTTCAAGCATTGAAGTCAACCATAAATTTATCTTATTGGCAAAATTTTCTAGATATTCTAAGAATGAAATAAATATTCAATATCCACTTTGGTGAAACCTAGCGTTGTTTATATTTTTCATAAGAGTTACCCCATTCAGTTGAAGTATCTCTCCTGTCCCATCACGGTTTCTCCATTTGAGAAATCTGTATGGTTGTTCCCACTCAGGTTAAGTGTCAAAACCTGTATTTTTCGCGAGAGGTCATTAAATTCAAAAGCTATTTCAGTCTCAGCCATGAGACGCCCAAGGTCATCCCTTTTTTATGCTTTAGGGAACCCCATCTTCTTCCTTTGGCGAACCCCTTTCGGATTTGTCCATCCAAATTCTGAAGGTCCCATCATGGTTTCTTTGTTCGAGGATTATGTATGGTTGTCCCCTTCAGGTTAAGGGTTAAGCCTGAACCTCGCCCCTCGAGGTATTTTTCTTTTTCAGGTTTGAGTTAAACCTGAGTCTCGTTTCGACGAGGTGTTTTCCTCCAGTCCCATCATGGTTCTTCCCTTCGAGGAATCCATGCTTTGCATATCCATCCAGGACAGGATCCCACTTGAGCTTCATCTCATGAGACATTTACCAAAAATGTCACATCAATGTCATCATATATTCCTTTCCCCATTCAATTCATCCTGATATATCTTCATCTCATCCAGGTTAAGGGCTAAACCTGAGTCATTCAAAAAGCTGATCTCGCCTCACTCATGAGACTTGATCAAAATTCTTACCTTTCATCATTTCAGGATCTTCACCCAAAGTCCCATCAAGATTTCCTCACTTCTGTTATCTAGTCATATCTTTTTCGAGGATTTCATCTCCCCCAAGCCATTCAGGATAAAGGTTTCAAGCCTGAAAATCATGTCTTTTCAAAATAATTCTTCCACACCCAGTTCAGATCTGCTGACTGGGGCATTTTTCAAAATTAGCAGTGTTATCTTTGCCACTAACCTCGGCTTCTTACCGGCTTAGTAGCAAAGAGGGGCATCTGTGAACACCCCAAAATTTTCAAAATCTTTTAAATATTCCCTTTTTGCCCCTGAAATCATTTTCTGAGCAATTGAGCCACTTTTAAATCTAAATTCCAGTTCATTTCTCAAGTTTTACTTAAATTAAATTCGTTTTATATGTTTGACTCGATTTCGGATCCGGATCCATTGATCGGATCCAAATCTGAGTCTCGTTGTCCAACTTTTAATTAAAATTACAGAAAATACCAAAAATAGTTTTTTTAAAAATAGCTCGGACAGTCCATCCGACCTCCGTATGGATCCATCACGTTGTATTTCTCGATTCAAGTTTTCAAAACTCCAACATTTTTTGGATCCAAACCCATTTTCTGAAGAAATTTCCCCAAGATAACCCTGATTTTTCAGAAAAACCCTTCTTTTGCAAATATTTTGAAAATTTTGTAAAATTAGTTTAAATTTCTTAGTTTTTAGAGTTTTGTTTTCAAAAATACAAATATATATATATAATTTCAAGGGAAAAAAATAAAAAAATAAGAAAATCGAAAAAGAAAACAATAAAAAAATCCAAAAATTCAGAAAATGTGACTCTTTTTTAAAGTTGTTTTGTTAAAAACTCTCTCTTAAAACCCCTTTTTGAAAATCAAAGACCACTTTTTAGAAAAAACTCTTGAAGGAAGCCCCTCCTTGGAATTTGAAGGAAATTGCAACAGCCATCCTCCCGCGCACCCTCCATCGCCCTTTCTCCCGCTCGATGACCCTCCATCCCCAACGATTCTCGTTCACGAACCTTCTCCCTCATCTATAAAGAAGAGGAACAAGGGGGGGACGAGGATCCGCTCACGCCACTCCACTGTGCTTCTTTGTTTGGAATTCCTTCTTCCTCTGCATTCCGGTTCTAAAAGGAAGCCTCACTCCGGTAAGTATCTACCTCTCTCTTTTCCTCTGAATTTTCCATTAAATGGTCATGAATACTCCCTCTTCACATGGATTTCGTTAATTTCTACAGTTTACTTTGATTTCATTTTCGATTCACCCGTCCTCATTCAAGCACCCCCTATGCTATCGATTTATTTATAACAAATCGGTCCATAGTAGTGCAAAACTAACGGGGTCCCCGACCCCTACATTGTTTTTCTTTCTCTATTTACGATTTACCGTCGAATTTCATTGGTTTACATTCAAGTTTTGTCGATGTTCTCATGATCGAGCTATATGTTTTCAATCTATAACAGACTTCATTTTGATACAATTCTTTATTTTCGGCCTTCAAGTTCCCTCGGTTTTCTCTCTTCTGATTTTTATCATTTTTTTTTGTTTCTTTCTTTTCTTTTTTTCCCCTTTTTGTTTTCATTAAAGCATCTCCGTAATGCCAGCTTACTCATGGTAAAATTGGCTTACGCTGTGTAGAAATAATGGAGTGTCTATACTCCTACATTTTAATTTTCCTGTTCTTCTCCTTTGATAATTTCCTCTGCTTTTCATTTTTTTTTCTCTTCTATTTCTTTTTTAATGCCTCACCATTCTGTATTTGGCTTCTACATCTTTCTGTTTGAATTGGGGGCTGTTCGACCCCGACTGCTGAATATCTATCAATCATCCCGCGTGAAGAGCTACATAACCAAACCACATTCCAACGCTCTATGGGCGACACCATAGCCACCAGCACTTATGACAATCAAGAAAAATCAGGATTCGATTTTGTCTGCAGGTTCAAAAATTCATTTTAGCAGCGGGGTTCAGTTGTGACCATTGATGGATGGTTCAGTAACCTTTCCAAAAGCCCAGCTTCTTATTTTTCATCTTTTGATCGTCATTTTATTTTAACCCATTTCGATTCCTGTTTTATTTCTTTATGATTCCCTTTTTTTTTTTTTGGTCCTGAACTTTGATTCTTGTTTGATTTGAATTTCTTGTTTGCATCATGTTTATTCAATTAGCATCTGTATCATCTATGTAATGATCTTCATTGTGGCATCTTATCTAATCCAATATTAGATCGGATTCACTCTACAACAATCCTTCATGGATTTCACATTTTATCTATATTCAATGCTCGATGCATTTTGCTTACTGTGTTTTCCTTTTTTTTCTTTTTTTTCTTTTCTACATTGTCATCTGCGTAACCCCAGTTGGATTTTACTCAGCGTGTTACCTTTGGTGCTCTGCATCTGTATGTTCTATATCTCTTCTCAGCAATCCCTGAAGAATTGCTCATACACCGTAGCTATTTTCTTTATTGCAACTGCATTATGTCATTTATCATATGCTTTATTGTCATTTTATTCCACCCAGCGTTGTCAGCTCTCTCTGTGCTGATCCACATCTCGTACCTAATCTGGCCCATATTTTTTTAACTTTGTTGCATGCCTATTTCATTGAACCTCTCCTAATGACATTATCGTTTGGGTTCCTTGGATTTATCTGGGTACCTCTGAATCTATTCTGGAGAGAATCGTGATTCACGTTGCATTCTTTTTTCTTTTTTTTTATACCTTACGGTTGTCAAATTCCATAGATGGTCACAGGTTGTATTTTGGTCTCTCAACCAACATCCATTGTATGTGAGGTATCTTGTACAATTGTTCAGCTACTCAGGTAACCTGATTGACTCTTTACAGATAAGAGTGTACATATGCTGGTAATTCAGCCTGGATTGAAGTCTTCTCATCATTCACCCATTGTGATTGGGAAATGAAATATGTATAGTTGCTTACTTGAATACATTGCTTCTTTTGTATATAATTTGATGATTAGGGCCTTATCATAGATTAAACAATTCACAGGTTATATGAGTTTACCATAATATGTTTTTGATAATGCACCCTTACTCACCACAACCCATTTATAGAATAAAATTGTCTCCAGGCATGTTACTTTTTAGTTTATTTACAGATCATGAGTAAGTGGCCTTTTGTTCTGGTAGCATATCTTGGATGTGGGGTGTTGCTTTGACAGAAGTTAAAAAAAAAGAAAAAAGAGGAAGTACATATATATTGTTAAGAGTAATTGAGGTTCAGGGGATTCCTATTTCCCTTCATAAGTGGAAGCCAACGTTTTTTTTTTCTTCTTTTCTTTCATTGTTATACTTACCACTGGTACTCATTCCCATCATTGTACTGGCAGAGGAGCCTCAAGAGGTCTCCACAGATCATCTCTCTCACTTGTCAAGGACAAGAGTGTAAAAGAACACTCCTTCTGGACTTAATGCATTAGAGTCCTATCAAATTTTTTTTTACTCCTGGATGGTCTGATGATGGAAGCATCAAGGCACTCTTAAATCCCACTGCCAGATTTCAAATAGTGTGGACTAATGTTTGAAATACCCAAAAAGGTTCTGCTGACAACCTCAAGTGGCGCCACTAAAGTCGGTATGTGTTTAAGTTGATTCACCTATATCAGTTCATTATGCCTAGTATGATCATTCTACGATGTTATGTTATCCTATCATTTTATTATGTACTATGTAAGTTCATTTTCTGCATACCTATCACCTTTCCCTCATTGCAACTACTTGTACTTACAGTTAAATCTTCTATTAATTGTATTTCACATCTCTTGTATATCCCTAGATGGCCACCTATACACTGTTATGTGTCTCACAGTTCCCTGCATACCATCAATGCCCAGTTGCAACATCTGTAGCATTTTCCCAATTGCCATCATTTTTATACCTTCATTTAATCACACAGTGCACCCTTGTCAATACTTTCTCAGCAGATGCCCCTGCACTTGCACATTGTTACACTCGTAAGATGTTCTCCACTTATCCTTGGTGTTTTGTCACCTCCTATCCAGTTATTTCTTGTTGTTCACCTACAACTCATCTTCAACCCACACTGCATTCACTGCAGACTTTCACAGCAATACATCACTGCTGTCATACGTCCTCCCTGCTACCATAACAGCAGATTAATGCCCATTCATTGTTATATAAGGCACTTCATCATTTTACCCAATGTTTAGCACCCAGTCACTGTATGTCTGTCAGTTGCATTATAGCCATCAGTCGTGTTCATCCCACACCCATGGCACTCACCCTCACAGCATCTCATCTCACCTGTATATCAAATCCAACATATTTAATTACACTCATTACTGGTTACTTGTGCACAACATACATGCATTTCATTACCACCCACTCTACATTAATATTATACTTATATATATATACATATATATATATATAAGTATATATATATATATAAGTATATATACTTACCTACATACATATATATGTACATTAATAGGCTATCCTTTCATACCTTACATCATCTATGTTGTTTCATTGGATATTAAGCACAAAGTGTGTATATGAGTGTCCCATTACTTGCATTTCTGAAATCAATATGATATGTACAAATTTTCTCTCATGCCATATATATCTATATATATATATATGTATATATATATATACTCATATATATAACATATGCATGTATATATACGTATGTATAAGCATATATATCATTTCTTCTATCTTTCCATCATTCATGTCTTCGTATCTCAGTATTTTTTTAGATATCCATACGATATATGCCATTTTTTTCTTCTATCTTCATGTTAATCCGGTTGTTTTGCAGGGAATATATATTACTTGGGGTTGTATATTCAATTTTTGTAATAAATTAGATCTTAATGAGAATTCACATTTTCTGCACTAGATAGAATGAATGAGCATATGAATGTTATAAATCACTTGCTTCTATGTCAGTTTTATCTCATTTCTCAAAGATCTCACAAATGGAAACACGAATGGCACGTGCACCATTTCGTAAGAGGTAAATTAATCCTAAGTTGATGATTTACATAAACGGCCATAGTCGGGATGTAAACAAGACTTAGTATTTTTATCTTTTATAAAATAACACTGGATCCACACTGGATCCTTTTCAAAATCATCATATTTTCAAATATTTCTTTCTTTTATTAGAGTTTAACTTAAAATTGGCTCAAAATATATACCAATGGCCATAGTCAGGGTATATTGAGAGTTAATTTCATTTTAAACTCTATAAAAGCACATAATATGTTTCATTCTTCACCTGAATTTAAATATAGATTATTATATAATATATTCAATGACCATAGTCAAGGATGTATTATATCTTCAATCTTGTTTTAATTCGTTTAAAGAATGGAATAGCTTTTCAAAACCCAAATTTTAAGTTCTTTAAATTCATTCATCATTCAGGATAGAATTGCATCATATTTTCAAAATTCTTTTCAAAAACCCAAGTGATTTTGAACATCTTTTCTTTAATTTCTACTTCAAACTCATCAATTCTATCTCTTCTTCAAAGTCCAAATTTTGACTTTGGAACCAAATTCAAAGTTCAATTTAACTTTAATTCATTTTCTAAATTTCAAATTCAAGTTTCAAATTCAAAGTCCAATTTGACTTTGAAATTCATCCTCAAATCAATTTTGAAATTCCAAAAACCAAAGTTAGATCCTAATCTAAACTTGGATCCAGATTTCCAAGTATGAATCCAACTTCACTTAGGATCATAGACTTCAGATCCAAAATCCATTTTAGGATCTAGATCCTAAATTCTACACTGGATCTCAGGCTTAAGATCCAAATTCCATTTAGGATCTAGATCCCAATTCTACATTGGATCTCAGATTACAGATCCAAATTTCATTTAGGATCCAGAACCCAGTTCTACTTTGGATCTCAGATTTCAGATCCAAAATCCATTCTAGGATCCAGATTCCAATTCTACTTTGGATCTCAGATTTCAGATCTGAATCCATATTAAGGATCCAAAACCAATTCTACTTTGGATCTCAAACTTCAGATCCAATTCCATTCTAGGATCCAGAACCCAATTCTCCTTCGGATCTCAGATCTTAGATCCAATCCCATTTAAAAATCAGAACCCAATTTCATCTTGGATCCCAGAATTCAGATCCAATTCCCACTTCGGATTCTAAATCCAGAATTTGATTTTAAATCTCAACTCTAATTTAGAATCCATACTTTGAATTCATTCTGAATTCCAGATTTCAAATCAACTTCCATTCTCAATTTCCAAATCCAATTCCTATTTTCAGATTCTAAATCCAAAATTCAATTTTGAACTCTATTTAGAATCCAAACTTTGGATTCCGATTTCATCTTGAAATTCCAAATCAATTCTATTTCTCAATTCCCTTTAGATTTCCTAAATTTCCTTCTGATTTACAAAACTTCAAAGCTAGAATTCAATTCAATTTCCAAACATTCATCCAAAATTCTAAATTCAAAGTCCATTTATGACTTTGAAATTTCCTTTCTTCTCCTTTTATCTTAAATTCAAAATCATTCCTTTCAAAATCCAGATTTATTTTCCCAAGCTCTGATTATTTCAAAAACTTAGAACTTTAAATCTTAAGTTCTGAGTTAAAAAACCATTTCTTCACTCTATTTTTATCATAAACACTTGGAGATTCCCAAAATCAATGTTTCAAAAAGAGCATACATTCTTGCATTTGCACAAGCATGATTCTTTGTGCATTTAGACTTAGAATAAATTCTTAGATAATTTCTTAGCAAAGCAAAAGGCATAAATTCGACCCTTGGTTCGATTACCCCTGGTAAAGGCGTCAGGAACGGTCGAACCTTGTACCGACGAGCGGATCCCGTCTCTCAGTTTTCCCGCAAATATTTCAAAAAACGGAGGCGAGTTATTTTCTAAATATTTTTCAAAATTAAGGTCAAGTGAGACCCCGCAAAAGAATTCCTCTTTTCTCTTCTCTTCTTTCTTTTTTCTTCTCTCTTTCTTTCCATCTTTTATTTTCTCCCTTCAAAAGGAGGAAATAGAGGTTAAAAAGGAAAAGAGAAGGAAGAGAGAAAAACCATAAGAGAGGAAAAATTTTGCGATGATCACATTATCCTAACCTGCCTCAAAGTTTACATATCTTCCTTCCATATTTCAAGCATAAGCTAGAAACATCAGTTGCCATCCATCCGCACATGGTGCTGGAACAGAATTTTCTCTGCCACAGCATGAGGGCAACCTTTTCATAAGCAATTTAACCCCTTTTACTGCTGCGATGGTTTCAAGTTATGGTGGGGAGTTCAGCGAATATCCCTCCAAAATTTGCATCTTCCTGGTATGACAGCAGAAGGTTCAGTTTTTGCAGATGATTTCGTATCTATTGAGAGCATCAGATATACAGGGAATTCGAATGGAGGTATCTCTCTGTCTTCACAACCTACATCAGGTTATTAATCTGCAGGGTTGGGATCCCATTTTCAGCCATTTCAGCTATTCGGCCACTTACCTGCTACACCTTCCCGACACATAAATATCAATTACCACAGCACCTTTCAACCATGCCTTGTTACACCCCCCTGCAGTTATACCATCCCTTATACCCACCTGTTCCTTTACTATCATCACTGCTACTCACCTATGCTTAGCTTCAGCACCTCCCTACACTCTTCTGTTTGCACAGACAACAACACTTAGGCACCTTGCATTCACCTATTACATCTTCATTTTCCACACCACTTGCACCTTGCAATGCATAAACATCCCCTTTCCGGTCTTATACCTCTGCATCCATGTCATATATATATATATACATTACTTACCATCCTTCCATACCTTAGATCATAAGTAATGTTTCACTTAGTGTTAAGCACAAGGTAGATATATGGGCATCTCATCACTTGCATCTCTAAGATCAATGTGACATTTACAATCCTCCTCCATCTTGTATTAACTCTATCTCCTTGCGGGAAATGTATGAAAAGGGTTACTTTTCTTCTTAGCTTAGGATATGTAATTTCCATTTCAATTTCAGAAATGTAATAGTTAGATTATAATGAGAAGTTTACATTCCTTGCACTAGATTAGAATGTATGCATATATCTTAGAAAATGCTTGTTTCATATCATTTTATCTTTTATTGCAAAATTTCACAAATGGGAACACGAATGGCACGTGCACCATTCTTAAGATTTTTATCTTTTATGGAATAACATTGGATCTACACTGGATCTCTTTTCAAAATCATTGTATTTTTATAAATATTTTCCTCCTTTATCAGAGTTTAACTTAAAATTAACTCGAAATATATATCAATGGCCATAGTCAGGATATATTGAGAGTTAATTTCATTTTAAACTCTATAAAGGCACCAAAATGTATTTTATTCTTCACTTGAATTCAAATATGATTACTATATAATACATTCAATGACCATAGTCAGGGATGTATTATATCTTCAATCTTATTTTAATTCATTTAAAGAATAAAATATGCTTTTTCAAGATACAAATTTCAAATTCTTTAATTCATTTCATCATCTAGGATAGAACTACATCATATTTTTCAAAATCCTTTCTCAAAATCCCAGTGATTTTTTTTTAGTATCTTCTTCATTTCTCAAATCAAATTCATCCTTCTATCTTATTTCAAAGATTCAAATTTCAATTTCAAAGTCCGATTTGACTTTGAGATTTCAAATTCATTTCTGTATTCTTAATTCAATTTACAATCCAAATCCAATTTCAAAGTTCAATTCAACTTTGAAAGTTTAAATTCATTTTTCATTTTCAGGATTCAAATTCAAATTAGAATTTTAAATCCAATTTTCAAAGTTCAATTCCTGATTCATCTTCTGATTTCAAAACTCAAGCTTTAAATCAAGTTTATCATTTATTTTTTTCATTTGAGTCTTGATTCTCAATTCAAAATCAAAGTCTTGGAATTGATTCTAAATCTCAAAATTCGATTTTTCCTAAGTTTTAAATTCAAAACTGGTTTTCCAAAACCCAGATCCATCAACAAGTCCCATTTGGATTTTCAAAATCCAATTTCATCTTGGATTCTAGATTTAGAACCCAGTTCCGCCTTAGATATTCTAAATCCAATCTCGATCTTGGATTCTAGACTTTGAATCCAAGTCTGTTTAGGATTCCAGATCTCGGATTCAACTCCATATTGGATTCCAGACTTCGGATCCAATTTCAGTTAGGATTCCAGATCTCGAATTCAATCCCATTTAGGATTCTAGATCCTAGATCCAATTCTATCTTGGAATCCAGACTTTGGATCCAAATTCTATTTAGAATTCCAAATTTTGGATTCAGTTCCATCTTGGATGCCAGATTTCAGATAAAAAATCCATTCCAAATTTCAGATCAAAATTCCATTCTAGATTTACAATCCAGTTCCATTTCCAATTCTCATTTCCAAAGCCAATTTTGAATTTATTTCTTAAAGTCTGAATCCAAATTCAACTCCTCTTTCAGGTTCTGAAATTAAGAATTCCCTTTTTCAGAATCAATCCATTCAAATTCAAAGTCCATTTTCAACTTTGAAAACTCTATTTTTTCTCAAAATTTTATCTCGGTTTCAAATCTCCCTTTTTTTCTTCATTCCTTTAAATTCAAGATTTATTTTCAAATCTCTGATCATTTCGAGACTTGGAATTTCAAGTCTCTTCTTCCAGATCCATTTCAGATTGTGAGTTAGATTCAAAATCTAACTTTTTCAAAATCAATTTCAAATCATTTCTTCACTATATTATCAAATTTATTTCAGAATCACTTGGAAAATCCCAAATTTTTAAACTATTTTCTCAAAAGCATACATTTATGTATTTGCATTGCACAAGCATGATTCTTTGTGCATTTTGTTGACTTCGAATAAATTTTTAGATAATATTTTTGCAAAGCAAAAGGCATAAATTTGATCCTTGATTCGATTACCCCTGGTAAAGGCGCCAGGAACAGTCGAACCTTCTACCGATGAGCGAATCCCGTCTCTCTATTTTTCCGCAAATATTTTAAAAATGGAGGCGAGTGATTTTCAAAACGTTTCTTTGGTCAAATGAGAACTTGTAAAGGAGTTTCTCTCTCTTCTTTCTTTTGTTTTCTCTCTTCTTTTCTATCTTTTATTCTCCTTCAAAAGGGAATAGAGGCTAGAAAGGCAAAGAGAAGAAAAAGAGGAATAAGAGGAAAATTTTTGCAATAATCATAGGCTCCCAAGATCAATCCCTTTTCAAGCTTTAGGGACCCCATTTTCCTTCCTTTTGCAAAACCCCTGTTGGATCCATTGTGCGAAATCCAAAGGTTCCATCATGGTCTCTTCCTTTGAGGACTCCATTCATTTTCTGCCCGATCCGGTTAAGGGTACAAACCTAAGCCTCATCTAATGAGGTATTTCATTTTTCGCCTGATCAGGTTAAGGGTACAAACCTGAGCCTCATCTAATGAGGTATTTCATTTTCCGCCCTATCAGGTTAAGGGTACAAACCTGAGCCTCATCTAATGAGGTATTTCATTTTCTGCCCGATCAGGTTAAGGGTACAAACCTGAGCCTCATCTAATGAGGTATTTCATTTTCCGCTCGATCAGGTTAAGGGTACAAAATTGAGCCTTATCTAATGAGGTATTTCATTAAGGGTGCAAACCTGAGCCTCATCTAATGAGGTATTTCATTTTTCGCTCGATCAGGTTAAGGGTATAAAATTGAGCCTTATCTAATGAGGTATTTCATTTTCCGCCCGATCAGGTTAAGGGTACAAACCTGAGCCTCATTTTGATGAGATATTTCATTCTCCAATCAGGTTAAGGGTTAAACCTAAGCTTCGTTCCATACGAGGTATTTCCGTCCCATCTAGGATAAGGGCAAAACTTGAACTTCACTCTTGCAGAGTGAATCTTTCTTCTTCATTCTCCATTTCATAACTACCATCTTCATCAGGGCCAATTTCCTCATACCCAGTCAGATCCTTCTAACTGGGGCATTTTTTTTATGTAGCCCAAATTTGTTGTGTTTTTCTTTACCACTAAGCTCGGCCATAAGTCGGCTTAGTAGCAAAGAGGGGCATCTGTAAACACCCCAAATTTTCACTCACCTTTTTCGTCACTTCCATCAGTCATTGCAGCTGGTTCTCCGGGATCACTAGAGGGAAAAATGGTCAGTTTCTGAGCCTGGACCTCGTAGAAGGTCCAAAATTCATTCTCAATTCTCAAAATTTCTCTATTTAGGCTCAGATTCATCTTCAAATTGCAAGTTTTCAAAGTCTTACTCTTGACAGGAGATTGAAATCTCCCATTCTTGGTTCAGAATTGCATTTCATAAAACATGTCTTTGCATATCATCGCATGAGTATTTCATATCACTTCATGGCATAGCATGTCATTTCGAGATCCAGAACGCCCGATTTTCAAAATTGTCAATCCAGATTCAATATTTAACTCTTTCAAAATTGATTTCAAATCCATGGGTTTTCAAAATTGCCAACTCTTCCCATTTTAACCCCTATGACCCCGAATTCTAAAAGTTTTCTCAGGAAAACAATCTGGATAGTGTTTAATATTGATTTTTAAAATGTCGTCAGTTGGAAAGAAGGGGACGAAGCTTTAAATTTAGAAAGTTTATTTCAACTCTTACAAAAATATTTTGTATTTCCTTACAAAAACTCCTATATTTTTACTATTTTACCCTAAAAGGCCATCTTTCTTCTAAATTTTTGTAATTAAGCCAAATTTTGCTTCGTATTTTCTAATTAGTTTATTCTTATAAACATTCCAAAAGAGTTTTTATTTATATTCTTACTTTGGATTTGCTCATATTTCAAATAAAGAAATGATGTGGGACCCACCTTGAGGTGGCGTCATGCTTGATTTCCCTTTTATTTCTCATATTTCAATCTTGATTTCACGTGGGGCCGATGCATAGGTGGCGCCTCACTAGAGCTCTTTGCAAAAAAAAAAAAATCAAAGTAAAACTTTATTTAAAAAAAAATCGGCTGAGGTGTGTAAACACCCCAAATTTTCACCCTCATCCAGTGTTTGTCCATTTCATGTGTCATTGCATATCATTGCATGCATTCGGCATATCATTTCATCGCATTGCATAGCATTGCATGCCATTACATCTCATTCTCGAGATCCAGCACTCCTGTTTTCAAAACATTCAATCCAGATTTGAATTTTAAAAGCTTTTATTTCAAAATCAATTTCAAAACCTGGGTTTTTATTCAACACTCTGTCATTTTCCAACCCCAGGACTTTATATTTTGAAATATTTTCTCAAGGAAACAATCTGGATTCATTTCAAATTCAAATTTTAATCGATTTCAATTCACAGATGAGACCCATTGAGGTGGTGTCGCTTCTGAATTCCTCTATTCATCAAATTTTTCAAAATTTTGAAAGTTTCAGTCCGATCAGGACTCTGTCTCAGAGTCCTGATCCGGTCAGGAGTCTGTTTTGAAGTCTGTTTTACTTCCATTTTCAGCCTTTTTCGATTATTTTCAAAATTTAGGTCATTTTACAGAGTCCAGTTAGTTCAGGATTCTATTTTAGAGTTCGGTCGAGTTAGGAGTCTAACCCTGATTGTGTTTTCTGACTTATTTCATCATTTCTTGATAAAATCTTTTGAAAATTCTTTCATTTGGCTTTTAAAATCTAAAATCTCAGAGTCCTAAGAGTTCAGGACTCGAACTCGGAGTTCCAGTTCGCTTGAGACCCTATTTTCAAAGATCTTGAATTTCAAATATCGATTTTAACCCCTTTTCAAAGCCATTTTCAGTGTTTATTTCAAAATTTCTAAAACTCGATGTGGGCCCACTCAGTTGTCACCATATCCAGAGGGATTCTAATTCAGTTAGAACCCTATGCCATTTCAAAAATTCTAATTTTAAAATTGCTTTTGAAAATCCTTTTGAAAACTCCTTCAATTTCAAGTTTTAAAATCACTTTTTGAAAAAAATCAAGGCCCACTCGGGGTGGCGCCACATTTGAGAAAGTCAGGGTTAGCTTAGGCTTAGTCAGTGTTTTGGTTAGTTTTAGAAGTTTAGAAGAGTCAAAATCTATTTTGAAAACTCATTTTTAAAGTTTGGTTTTTAAATTGTTGTTTTTAAAGGTTTTAGTTAAAACATTAAAAACCCAATATGAGAAAACGCCAAGTGGCGCCACATTTGGGGGATTCTTAGGTTTAGTTAAGGGTTAATTAGGGATTAATTAGGATAATTTAGGTCAAGGGCATATAGGTAACTCCACCCAAAAATCGCCCCCCCTTTAGAGTCCAAAATTTTCAAAATTGTCAATTCTTAAACCTAATTTTTTTATTATAAATAGATGCATAAGGGGGGTCGATTTTCTCATCTCTCTCCTATTGGATTCTTGGAGCTTCTCTCTCTTCTCCAGCCCTTCCTCCATTGCAGCAACCTCAAGGTAATTATTTTCTTTAATTTTTAGTTTTTATTTAATATTTTTCATTGTTTTAAGCATGATTTAGCCAATGGCACCATCACTTCCATGGATTAAACCATGGATTCAACCTCAAGAACCATCAAGAATCAGCAAGAACGATCCAAGAAGGTGATCTAACCCTGTTTTGGATGATTTACAGAGATTTTAATCCATTAGAATTAATTTTAATATGATTCTTTACATTATTAACCAATAAAATATATGATTTACCCTTTTTAATGGGTTAAATCTATGTTTTAAAGGTGGCATCAAATTCCAGCCACTGATTCCCTATTTTTATTTTATTTTCATGGTTTATTCATGTTTGTTTTACGTTATATAGCATAGAAATAAGTTTTCTTTTCTGTTTTATGGTTTATTTTATTTATTTACATTAGTTAATGCATGGTTTTTCAAGTTTCTTAAATTTCTGTGTTTTAGGTTTAGAACAGTAAAGATAATGTTATTTCGGATTGAAGTTGTAACGCTCCGGATTTCCAAAACAAAGCTAAGTTAAAATTTTCATGAATTTCTTTTCTTTTTTTTTCTTTGCAGCGGAATTTAGAAAGCTTTTAGCAGCGGAATAAGACGATAATGAGTCGTCGGTTTTAGAAAACTCCGAGCACGTTGCAGGTATGTGGCCAAGCAACTCATTGACCACCAAAGTGTTCCATTTTATCGAAAACATATGTTTATTACAACACTACTGCTTAGGAAAGCAGTGTAGGTTCAATAAAAGGAAGCAGTACAACTCTGTCTAGAGAAACCCTGGAACTCGATGTCGCCTTGCTCCGCATATCGCCACGCAGGTTCAACACCTGAAATCCCCATAAAATGGGGTCAGAACCACTGATGGTCTGGTAAGTAGGTAAACACCTATCTATTCAACTCAAGTAAATGCATAGACCACTCAGGGTCGCAGTTCGTAATACGACGCTCAAGCCTCCATGACTTAGCGTATATCGCAAAAGCCTCATCAGGGCTATGAGTTGAACATCCACGCAAGTCGTCATGACTTCGCATAAGCCTCTTCAGGGCTGTGAGTTAGAATAACCTCTTAAGTCTCTACGACCTAGCCTTGACTTCCTCAGAGTCACGAATGGATGTCGAGCTCAAGCCTTTATGCTTGGCACATCCGTATCCTACGAATCTAAGGACAGCTCTCCGAGCTTCTCTTAGTCGTACGGATATCAATGGGGTTCTTTCCCAATCGGTCCAGTAGTATACCGACCATGACAACTTCACAAAGGTTATGCAGGACTGACTCAACAACGTCATCCACTCATACATTCAAAGTAGCGTTGTACCTAAGCTAATGCTTTGTTTCGATAATTGCACCTCCCACTGGGCTTAGGGGACTCATATCTGGGCGACAACGCGACGATCTGGGGGTTGATTATTCTATGTATTTTAGATACCCCAGAGGCCTGTTGACCCCATCCCCCTAGTAGGACGGTACAACATACCGGAAGAGATCCTTACTAGGTATCCGAATGCATTCTGCTACTGCAGTAGTTGGGTTCAATCCTTAGATATTTAAGGATAACCACGACCTCCATACCTCTGAGTGACGAAGGCCATCAATGAACTCTATCAGGTTCGGGTGAAATATATGTCACTCAAGGCTGCGCCATCACCGTCTTCCTCGGTGAGAAATTCTGAAAGGGGCCTGCCGGTCTTACAATTACTTGACGAACATTGCATGCCTATAGGGCAGCCTTTGAGAAGTATGTACCCGACCCCAATCAACCACACGGTTTTCACCGTGGAACAAAGGTTTTATTCATATGCATGCTTAACTCTGCTCTTGGCATTTCGGCCTTGACGAGCACTTCACCTCTTTCGGTGGAAACAACACACTCCGGCTCAGCGGCCCTTACGAGTCTGGTTGTCTGATAATTCTTAATGAGCATGCACATGACTCGATCTCTACGGATCGGCTACTCGGCGTATTTTTACGCAACGAGCTCAGGACCTTGTCAAGGCGCTACCACTACTTTGGCGCAACGACTCTTACAAGTATGATGCCCTTGCAGGTGTCAGGGAGACGAGTCATTCTGACATCGTTCCAACAAAGGACATTATTGTGCCACTTAACTGGTTCTGGCAACTCTTCTGCCAACCATTCTGTCAACACCTTTTCTGCTCTACCGGCAGTGGTGCGACGAACCTTTCTACATCGTAGAAGGCGTTCCATAAACTGGGTAGCACTTCTGCTACGTTCTTTCTGAGCCATTCTTAGCTCCTTCAGGAATTTCAACAGCACTTCCTCTCTTTTACGGAGAAAGCGTGCGTCTCTTTTATCCATTTCAGCGGCATCTCCCCTCTTTGGTGGGAAATCGCTATGCTTAACTCGGGAAATGGATGCGCACCGTTGTGCGTACTTTGCATCCATCAAGGTTGCAGGAACCTTGGGCCATAGCCAGGCCATACGTAATTGATTTAGTCTTTACGTAAAGAGCATTTTGCCAAAAGGCGAAGCCTTTCCAATAGGGGCTTCATTCGTCAAGCAGAATCTTGTACGAGGAGCGGTAAGGGAATCGCATGGGCGATTTTGGAGTTGATCTCCATTTGAATGCTCACTTACGCGTATAAGCAGAAGCCTGTGCTTTATACAGCGGCGGCGTAAAGGAAATGCATATACTATTGTTCAGGGTGTGTAACTGAACGAAATATTCTACATATATAACAAAGCAGAAGCCTTGGCATCGTTCGACGCGACTGCGTAAGTAAATACATTGCAGAAAGCAGGAGCCTTGGCATCGTTCGACGCGACGACGTAAGTAAATGTATAATCGGAAGTGCAGTAAACATAAATTGCAGAAAGTAGGAGCCTTGGCATCATACGACGCGACGGCAAAGGTAAATTACATGGCCTGTGCGATATAAGATGCGTCGGCAGTATCAGCAGATATACACCCAGATCTGTATCCAACGATAGTTACGAGGCGAGCGAGTGAACACTGAAGTGTCCTAGAGGGCTCAACCAAGAACTAGGGTGAGATACTATTTTGAAGAACGCATATACTGCGTATTCGAACATATATATCCGACGATAGTTACGAGGCGAGCGCGTGAACACCGAAGCGTCCTAAAGGGCTCAACCAAGAACTAAAGCAAGATACTACTTCAGAAAGTATATGCTATATACAAACAATCAAATACTTGAGAGAGATGGTTTAATGAAGCGAACTTACTTCAATTTTGAGGAAGAAATGACTCCGATTGCTTCAAACGCTTCGAACGAGGCTCGACTTCGAAAAAGGATCAACTTCAAACTTCGGACGAAAAAGGACTTGGACTTTGACTTTGAACCAAACCAGGTTCAAGTCAAGTCAACTGGGTTCAGACTTAGGTCAAGTAGGTTCAGACCTAGGTCAGGTGGGTTAGGACTAGGTCAGGCAGGCTCAGACCAGGTCAAGCAGGCTCAGACCAGGTCAAGCAGGCTCAGGCTAAGTCAGGCAGGCTCAGACCAGGTCAGGTGGGCTCAGGTGGGCTAGGCTAGGTAGGGGAGGTTTGGAAAAAGGAGGAGAGAGAGAGGGGTTGGCGATTTTCTAAAGGAGGGGGGGTCCTCTATTTATAGGTTCTGAAACTTGGGCCCCAAGTTTCAGATTCCCCTCTTTACCCTTGGGCTTTTCTGAGAATCCCTTCCATGGAAGGTGCTGGAACATGCTGGAAGGCTCTGGAAGATGCTGGAAGGTGCTGGAATATTCTAGATTATTCTAGAATATTTTCTGAAAAATATTTCTGTGGGTCCCACCCATATTTCTGTGGGTCCCGCAAGAATTTTGGGTTTTCGGCGATTTTTTCCGAAAAATTCTGAGTACGCCATTATCTTCGTATTGATGCCACTAAGAAAGTTGGCTCGCAGGAATCCTTTGATTTTGTTCAGATAGAAAGTTTTGGCTTCCAGAATGTTTGAGCATATAGTCGTGATTCGACGAATATCCTAAGTGTAACTGGCTCGCAGGAATTGATTCGTTTCGCATTCTGAGAAAAATGCCATTTTTAGCGGTAAATGCCTCATGAATTTTATTCAGATATTTTCTGAAAAATTGCGGGTCTTTCATCATTACCCCCTTAAAGGAATTTCGTCCGCGAAATTCAGCTAAGAGTACAAGGTGAAGAGTTCAGGATATTTATCCCGCATATCCGATTCGGGCTCCCAAGTGCAATCATCGACTCCGTGATGTTGCCATCTCACTTTGACAAGTGGAATGACCTTTGTCCTTAGCACTTGCTCCCGTCGGTCCATGATCTCTACTGGCCTTTCTTTCACCGTCATATCCTCCTGGATGTCAATATCTTCATGTTGGATGACGTGGGAAGGGTCGTGAACGTATTTTCTAAGCATTGACACGTGAAATACATTGTGTATCTGTGTATACTGCGGTGGCAATGCTACTCTGTAGGCGGTCTCTCCTATCGGGCTCAAAACCTCGAAGGGACCAACGAATCTGGGGCTGAGCTTCCCCTTCTTTCTGAAACGAAACACACTCTTGGTTGGGGAGACCTTGATAAAAACCTTATCTCCAACCGCAAAAGTGAGTTTCCTACGCCGCTGATCAGCGTAGCTCTTCTGTCGACTCTGAGCAGTCAGTAGCTTCTTCCTGATCATGTGGACCTGCTCAGTATAATGCTGCAACACTATGGGCGAGTCCAAGGTTCGCTCACCCACTTCACCCCAATGGATTGGTGATCGACAGGGTCGCCCGTACAAGGCTTCATACGGTGCCATCCCAATGCTAGCGTGGTGGCTATTATTATAAGCAAATTCAGCCAACGCTAGGTGGGAATCCCAATCACCTTTCCATTCTAGCATACAGGCTCTTAGCATATCTTCGAGAGTCTGTATGGTTCATTCTGATTGCCCATCTGTTTGGGGATGGAATGCTGTACTGAACTTGAGTTTCGTCCCCAGGGCTCTTTGAAGCTGCTCCCAAAAGTGAGAGGTGAACTTCGGGTCACGATCGGATATGATCGAAATCGGCACTCCATGGAGTCTAACGATTTCCCGAATGTAGATCTCTGCCAACCGCTCAGTTGAGTATCGAGTGTTGATCGGCAGGAAGTGAGCAGACTTGGTGAGTCTGTCCACGATCACCCATATTGAGTCATGTTGTCTCTTGGACCGAGGCAATCCAACGATGAAATCCATCGTAATGCCCTCCCATTTCCATTCTGGAATCTCGATCCGTTGCATTTTTCCACCAGGTCGTTGATGCTCAATTTTTACTTGCTGGCAGATTAAACACCTTGAGACAAATGTAGCCACATCACGTTTCATACCCCTCCACCAGTACTTTCTCTGTAAGTCCCGAAACATTTTTGTACCTCCAGGGTGAATGGTATACTTGCTGTTATGAGCCTCCTGGAGTACTTCCTGTCTTAGCTCAGGGTTATTTGGAACCCAAATTCTTTCTTCCATCCATATTCCTCCATCCTCTTTTAAATGGAAGAAAGTGTCATCTTTTGCAGCACGAGCTTTTAATTCCAAGTACTGGGGGTCCTTGAACTGTTCGGCTACGATGCGATCGAGGATCTCGATATGGATTGTCAGGCATGACAATCGAATCTTTCCTGGGTCAGCCAGGAATGGCTTCCAACTGACAAAATCCTCCATCAGCTTCCATTGTCCGGTGAGGCTGGCCAGAGTGCCAACAGTCTTGCGACTAAGGGCATCTGCTACAACATTCGCTTTTCCAGGGTGATAGGAAAGCGTGAATTCATAGTCCTTGAGGAATTCCAGCCATCGTTGTTGCCGCATATTGAGTTCCTTTTGAGAAAAGAGGTATTTTAGGCTTTTATGGTCCGACATGACCTCAAATTTCTCTCCATAAAGGTAGTGTCGCCATATTTTAAGTGCGAACACTACCGCGGCAAGCTCAAGATCGTGGGTTGGATAGTTTTTCTCATGAATTCTTAACTGACGGGATGCATAGGCGATTACTTTGCCATGCTGCATCAATACGCAACCCAAACCTGTTCCCGAGGCATCGGTATAAGCCACGAAGCCTCCCTGACCAGCAGGTAAGGTAAGGACAGGGGCAGTGGTAAGCCTCTGTTTGAGAACCTCAAAGCACTCCTTACACTGGTCAGTCCATTCGAACTTGACTCCCTTTTTCAACAATTTTGTCATCGGTACGGCGATTCGAGAGAAGTCTTGTATGAACTTCCGATAATATCCGGCAAGTCCAAGGAAGCTGCGGACCTCAGTGATATTTTCTGGCTGCTTCCAGTCTATCACAGCTCCGACCTTCGCAGGATCTACTGCGATTCCATCTTTTGAGATCACATGGCCAAGGAACATTACTTTGTCTAGCCAGAATTCACATTTTGAAAACTTGGCATATAACTGATTATCTTGAAGGGTTTTCAAGACGATTCTCAAGTGCTCCTTGTGTTGTTCCTCATTCTCTGAATACACGAGAATGTCATCAATGAAGACGATGACAAAAGTGTCTAAGTATGGCTTGAACACTCGATTCATCAGGTCCATAAAGACAGCAGGCGCATTAGTAAGTCCGAAGGGCATTACTACGAACTCATAATGGCCATATCTCGTTCTGAAGGCAGTCTTAGGTATATCCTCCTCCTTAACTCTGAGCTGATGGTATCCAGACCGGAGGTCGATCTTAGAGAACACTCTCGCTGTTCTGAGCTGATCGAATAAGTCCTCAATCCGAGGCAACGGGTACTTATTTTTAACGGTTGCCTGGTTAAGCATCTGATAATCGATGCATAACCGAAGGGATCCATCCTTCTTCTTTACAAATAGTACCGGGGCTCCCCATGGTGACATACTTGGTCGGATGAACCCTTCTTCCATCAGTTCTTCCAACTGACATTTCAACTCACTGAGTTCAGCTGGTGCCATACGATAAGGGGCTTTGGATATCGGCGCTGTTCCAGGTAAGGATTGAATTCCAAATTCAACCTCACGAAGTGGCGGAAGTCCTGACAATTCCTCAAGAAACAGATCGGGAAACTCCGGCACTACTTCCAAACTCTCAAGGGGTTGGTCGTTGGATTTTTCCACCGAGAGACTCAACAGGAAGGCCACACAACCCTTCCTAAGGTATTTTTGTACCTTAAGTGCTGATATGAGCCTTTTTTGTGGAACTGGTTTGGATAACCGGTATTCCATTTTAGGCAATCCCGGTCGAGATAGAATCACTCTGCCCTCGCGGCACAGAATCTTGGCATTATTCTGAGCCAACCAATTCATTCCAAGAATGACATCGTACTGTATCATATCGATCAGGATGGCGTTAGTAGGCAAGTGTTGCCCTGCTATCTCAATATCCAAATTTTTCACACACCGGATACATTTGGTGCGTGAACCCAACGGGTTATATACTTTGATCATTTTATCAATCGGTTGCACCGAGGCGTGGAGTTGTTCGGTGAAATCGTCAGAGATAAACGTATGAGTAGCACCACAATCAAACAAGACGTAAGCTGCATGTCCATTAACAGGTACGGTGCCTTCAATGAGGTCACCGGTTTCGACTTGTTCAGTCGTTACAGCGTATACACGACCTGCAGCAGGCCTTTGTTCTACTCTAGGTGGGGGTCGTTGGACTAGTGTTCGTTGTGGTACTTGTTGAGAGGGTCCGGCAGATCCGGCATTCCTCCTCTGCTCATCAATAAGCTTCTTCCTGCATTGTCTTGCAATGTGGCCCACTTTGCCACAGTATAAGCATCCACCTGTGTCACGTGGACATGGTCCTCTTGCGTGATTAACATGGCATTTTGGGCAGTTTGGGTTGGACTGCAGGTTGTTTGGAGCCATGTTCTGCCTTGGCCTTACAACTTGTTGAGTGTTGTTCCCACCTTGGAACCTTTTCTTCTGAAAGGGTTGTCGTGAACCCTGGCCACTTGGAAACATTCTCTTCTTGTTCCCACCATCAACTATGGGCCTTTTTGCTATGATCACTTTTGATCGCTCCCAATCCACTTGTATTTTTGAAGCTGCTGCCACAACCGTTTGAAATGTTTGGGGCATGTTGGTGATAACCCGTGACCTTAGCCCTTCTCGCAGTCCATTGATGTACTTGTCGGCCCTTTCTTGGTCGGTCTCAAATAACCGGGAGCAGTACCATTCAAGATTTTGAAATTTGGTGGTATAGTCAATCAGATTCATGCCACTCTGCTCCAATTCCAGAAACTCCATCTTCTTCTTGTTTCTGGAGTGTAATGGAAAGTAATTATCCATGAAAGCTCTCCGGAAGTCAGTCCAAGGAATGACTTCAACTTCCGAGAACTGGATAATCTTAGTGGTATCCCACCACTTTCGTGCGTTGTCTTTCAGCCTGTACGTGCCAAAGTTGGTCTTCTTTTCTTCTGGTACTCCCAGCGCCAGGAAGGCACGTTCGGTCTCTTCGACCCAACTTTCTGTCAGTTCAGGATCGGCTCTACCAGCGAAGACTGGTGGATCGAGCTTGAGGAATTTTTCATAGGTTATTTCACCAAGGTTTTCGCTTCGAGGTGCGACTGGTTCTGGCCTTGTTTCTCAAATGGCAGTAACCAAATTGTTGAGTGTTTCCAGCAGAAATCCTTGAGTATGGGATTCCTCGCTTGGTATGGTTCTCCTCGTCGTAGGAGCCATTTATCTACCACATACAAGCAACGTGTTTTAGTTTCACAATGTATATATCGAAGCAAAGTTTTATTTACTTAATATACATCACATTTACACAAGCATCGCCTTAAACAAAACGTCATGCCGCACTGGCAGACTTTTAGGCGTTGAGAAACTAGGTACATGAGTCTATTGACTCCAAAACACTACCAGTCTCTTCTAGGAACTGGATTTCTTTCTTGACCCAAAGAACCCGAAGTATCGTTTACTTCCACATTGCCTTGGTGCAGGCACAACTAGCTTTGGCTTAGGCGGCACTTCCGCACTCTCAAGCGACTCTTGTGGATAGATCAGTGATGCCGGTCCACTTGCCCATTCAGTGGCATCACGACTCGGAGAATCCGAGACCATAACGGGATGATATAGGTTGTATCCCTCTTCCTGGCCATTCAGACTCTGCGTTGGTGTAGCCGCTCTATTTCCCCATATAATAGTACTTTGATTCGAGGAATCTGAAATCATAATGGGATTATAGAAGGAGTTGTTGCATCCCTCCTCCCAACTGTGCAAGCTAGGCGTACATGATGCCTGTTGATAGCCTTGCGATTGACCAAATCCCTCAAGGAAGTTCAAGTCAAATCCTACCAGAGATGGTAGTTCATCAGAAGTCGCTGGGGTATGGCTACTCCCTCTACTGGAGTAATGTGGCCCACTAACACGTGAGGTCTCATCCCTAAGACCAAGCGATCCCCGCCAACCCATATCGGCGGTATGTTTCATTTGGCATTCGTTGGCGGAATGCTCTCCTTCGCCACAATATTGACAGTCTTGGACTTCATATGGGCATACCCACTCATCGTGCATGATCCCGCAACGATAGCAGTATCCTCGGGAGTCGTGAGTTGCCATCTATACAAAGATGCACCCAGATCAGAACAAGAAGTACAAAATATACTTACAGTGCGATATGGTGGACAAGACGGATCTCGAACCAGGTTTCTCAGACTCTTGCTCTGATACCAATTCTGTAACACCCCGGATTTCCAAAACAAAGCTAAGTTAAATATTTCATGAATTTCTTTTTTTTTTTTTCTTTGCAGCGGAATTTAGAAAGCTTTTAGCAGCGGAATAAGACGATAATGAGTCGTCGGTTTTAGAAAACTCCGAGCACGTTGCAGGTATGTGGCCAAGCAACTCATTGACCACCAAAGTGTTCCATTTTATCGAAAACATATGTTTATTACAATACTACTGCTTAGAAAAGCAGTGTAGGTTCAATAAAAGGAAGCAGTACAACTCTGTCTAGAGAAACCCTGGAACTCGATGCCGCCTTGCTCCGCATATCGCCACGCAGGTTCAACACCTGAAATCCCCATAAAACGGGGTCAGAACCACTGATGGTCTGGTAAGTAGGTAAACACCTATCTATTCAACTCAAGTAAATGCATAGACCACTCAGGGTCGCAGTTCGTAATACGACGCTCAAGCCTCCATGACTTAGCGTATATCGGAAAAGCCTCATCAGGGCTATGAGTTGAACATCCACGCAAGTCGTCATGACTTCGCATAAGCCTCTTTAGGGCTGTGAGTTAGAATAACCTCTTAAGTCTCTACGACTTAGCCTTGACTTCCTCAGAGTCACGAATGGATGTCTAGCTCAAGCCTTTATGCTTGGCACATCCGTATCCTACGAATCTAAGGACAGCTCTCCGAGCTTCTCTTAGTCGTACGGATATCAATGGGGTTCTTTCCCAATCGGTCCAGTAGTATACCGACCATGACACCTTCACAAAGGTTATGCAGGACTGACTCAACAACGTCATCCACTCATATATTCAAAGTAGCGCTGTACCTAAGCTAATGCTTTGTTTCGATAATTGCACCTCCCCCTGGGCTTAGGGGACTCATATCTGGGCGACAACGCGACGATCTGGGGGTTGATTATTCTATGTATTTTAGATACCTCAGAGGCCTGTTGACCCCATCCCCCTAGTAGGACGGTACAGCATACCGGAAGAGATCCTTACTAGGTATCCGAATGCATTCTGCTACTGCAGTAGTTGGGTTCAATCCTTAGATATTTAAGGATAACCACGACCTCCATACCTCTGAGTGACGAAGGCCATCAATGAACTCTATCAGGTTCGGGTGAAATATATGTCACTCAAGGCTGCGCCATCACCGTCTTCCTCGGTGAGAAATTCTGAAAGGGGCCTGCCGGTCTTACATTTACTTGACGAACATTGCATGCCTATAGGGCAGCCTTTGAGAAGTATGTACCCGACCCCAATCAACCACACGGTTTTCACCGTGGAACAAAGGTTTTATTCATATGCATGCTTAACTCTGCTCTCGGCATTTCGGCCTTGACGAGCACTTCACCTCTTTCGGTGGAAACAACACACTCCGGCTCAGCGGACCTTACGAGTCTGGTTGTCTGATAATTCTTAATGAGCATGCACATGACTCGATCTCTACGGATCGGCTACTCGGCGTATTTTTACGCAACGAGCTCAGGACCTTGTCAAGGCGCTACCACTACTTTGGCGCAACGACTCTTACAAGTATGATGCCCTTGCAGGTGTCAGGGAGGAGTCATTCTGACATCGTTCCAACAAAGGACATTATTGTGCCACTTAACTGGTTCTGGCAGCTCTTCTGCCAACCATTCTGTCAACACCTTTTCTGCTCTACCGGCAGTGGTGCGACGAACCTTTCTACATCGTAGAAGGCTGTAACGCCCCGGATTTCCAAAACAAAGCTAAGTTAAAATTTTCATGAATTTCTTTTTTTTTTTTCTTTGCAGCGGAACTTAGAAAAGCTTTTAGCAGCGGAATCAGACGATAATGAGTCGTCAGTTTTAGAAAACTCCGAGCACGTTGCAGGTATGTGGCCAAGCAACTCATTGACCACCAAAGTGTTCCATTTTATCGAAAACATATGTTTATTACAACACTACTGCTTAGGAAAGCAGTGTAGGTTCAATAAAAAGGAAGCAGTACAACTCTGTCTAGAGAAACCCTGGAACTTGATGCCGCCTTGCTCCGCATATCGCCACGCAGGTTCAACACCTGAAATCCCCATTAAACGGGGTCAGAACCACTGCTGGTCTGGTAAGTAGGCAAACACCTATCTATTCAACTCAAGTAAATGCATAGACCACTCAGGGTCGCAGTTCGTAATACGACGCTCAAGCCTCCATGACTTAGCGTATATCACACAAGCCTCATCAGGGCTATGAGTTGAACGTCCACGCAAGTCGTCATGACTTCGCATAAGCCTCTTCAGGGCTGTGAGTTAGAATAACCTCTCAAGTCTCTACGACTTAGCCTTGACTTCCTCAGAGTCACGAATGGATGTCTAGCTCAAGCCTTTATGCTTGGCACATCCGTATCCTACGAATCTAAGGACAGCTCTCCGAGCTTCACTTAGTCGTACGGATATCAATGGGGTTCTTTCCCAATCGGTCCAGTAGTATACCGACAATGACACCTTCACAAAGGTTATGCAGGACTGACTCAACAACGTCATCCACTCATACATTCAAAGTAGCGCTGTACCTAAGCTAATGCTTTGTTTCGATAATTGCACCTCCCCCTGGGCTTAGGGGACTCATATCTGGGCGACAACGCGACGATCTGGGGGTTGATTATTCTATGTATTTTAGATACCCCAGAGGCCTGTTGACCCCATCCCCCTAGTAGGACGGTACAGCATACCGGAAGAGATCCTTACTAGGTATCCGAATGCATTCTGCTACTGCAGTAGTTGGGTTCAATCCTTAGATATTTAAGGATAACCACGACCTCCATACCTCTGAGTGACGAAGGCCATCAATGAACTCTATCAGGTTCGGGTGAAATATATGTCACTCAAGGCTGCGCCATCACCGTCTTCCTCGGTGAGAAATTCTGAAAGGGGCCTGCCGGTCTTACAATTACTTGACGAACATTGCATGCCTATAGGGCAGCCTTTGAGAAGTATGTACCCGACCCCAATCAACCACACGGTTTTCACCGTGGAACAAAGGTTTTATTCATATGCATGCTTAACTCTGCTCTCAGCACTTCGGCCTTGACGAGCACTTCACCTCTTTCGGTGGAAACAACACACTCCGGCTCAGCGGCCCTTACGAGTCTGGTTGTCTGATAATTCTCAATGAGCATGCACATGACTCGATCTCTACGGATCGGCTACTCGGCGTATTTTTACGCAACGAGCTCAGGACCTCGTCAAGGCGCTACCACTACTTTGGCGCAACGGCTCTTACAAGTATGATGCCCTTGCAGGTGTCAGGGAGACGAGTCATTCTGACATCGTTCCAACAAAGGACATCATTGTGCCACTTAACTGGTTTTGGCAGCTCTTCTGCCAACCATTCTGTCAACACCTTCTCTGCTCTACCGGCAGTGGTGCGACGAACCTTTCTACATTGTAGAAGGCGTTTCATAACTGGGTAGCACTTCTGCTACGTTCTTTCTGAGCTATTCTTAGCCCTTCAGGAATTTTAGCAGCACTTCCTCTCTTTTACGGAGAAAGCGTGCGTTTCTTTTATCCATTTCAGCGGCATCTCCCCTCTTTGGTGGGAAATCGCTACGCTTAACTCGGGAAATGGATGCGCACCGTTGTGCGTACTTTGCATCCATCAAGGTTGCAGGAACCTTGGGCCATAGCTAGGCCATACGTAATTGATTTAGTCTTTACGTAAAGAGCATTTTGCCAAAAGGCGAAGCCTTTCCAATAGGGGCTTCATTCGTCAAGCAGAATCTTGTACGAGGAGCGGTAAGGGAATCGCATGGGCGATTTTGGAGTTGATCTCCGTTTGAACGCTCACTTACGCGCCATATATGTAATATAAGCAGAAGCCTGTGCTTTATACAGCGGCGGCGTAAAGAAATGCATATACTATTGTTCAGGGTGTGTAACTGAACGAAATATTCTACATATATAACAAAGCAGAAGCCTTGGCATCGTTCGACGCGACGGCGTAAGTAAAGACATTGCAGAAAGCAGGAGCCTTGGCATCGTTCGACGCGACGGCGTAAGTAAATGCATAATCGGAAGTGCAGTAATCGGAAGTACAGAAAGCAGGGAGCCTTGGCATCATACGACGCGACGGCAAAGGTAAATTACATGGCCTGTGCGATATAAGACGCGTCGGCAGTATCAGCAGATATACACCTAGATCTGTATCCAACGATAGTTACGAGGCGAGCGAGTGAACACCGAAGTGTCCTAGAGGGCTCAACCAAGAACTAGGGTGAGATACTATTTTGAAGAACGCATATACTGCGTATTCGAACATATATATCCGACGATAGTTACGAGGCGAGCGCGTGAACACCGAAGTGTCCTAGAGGGCTCAACCAAGAACTAAAGCAAGATACTACTTCAGAAAGTATATTCTATATACAAACAGTCAAATACTTGAGAGAGATGGATCAACGAAGCGAACTTACTTCAAATCGTGGAAGAAACGGCTCCGGGTTGCTTCTTTGGCTTCGAGCCTTCCTTCGAGAGGTCAGACTAAGTCAGATGAAGCTGACTTAGTTGAGAAAGAGGTAGAGCAGGTCAAGCTACTCAACCTAAGTGGTTTGAACCTAACAGGGTTCAATCCAAGTCAACTGGGTTCAGCAGGTTCGAACTCAGCTCAAGTAGGCTAAGTCTGGGTTCAGAAATCCAAACCGGAATCTGGACCAAAAAGGACTTTGACTTTGACTTTAAACCCAACTAGGTTCAAGTCAAGTCAACTGGGTTTGGACCAGGTCAAGTGGGTTCAGACCCAGGTCAGGTGGGTTAGGACCAGGTCAGGCAGGCTCAGGCTAAGTCAGGCAGGCTCAGACCAGGTCAGGTGGGCTCAGGTGGGCTAGGCTAGGTAGGGGAGGTTTAGGAGAGAGAGAAGGCAAGAGAGAGAGAGGGGGTCGATTTTTATGAGAAGAGAGAGAGTGGGGAGGGCTATTTATAGCCCAAGCCCACCTCCTCTTGGGTTTTTCCATGCCCAAACTACCCCCTTGGCTTCTTTTTAATTCCAAGAGGTTCCTTGGTGTGGGGCCCACTTGGATATTCCATGGGATATTTTTGTGGGTCCCACCAGATATTTTCTGAGGAATATTTTTGTGGGTCCCACCAATATTTCCGTGGGTCCCGCAAGAATTTCGGGTTTCCGGCGATTTTTTCCGAAAAATTCTGAGTACGCCATTTTCTTCGTATTGACGTAACTAAGAAAGTTGGCTCGTACGAATCTATTGATTTCGTTTAGTTAGGAAGTTATGGCTTCCCGAGTATTTGAGCATATATTCGCAATTCGACGAATATCCTAAGTATAACTGGCTCGCAGGAATTGATTCGTTTCGCATTCTGAGAAGAAATGCTATTTTTACCGGTAAATGCCTCATGAATTTTATTCAGATATTTTCTGAAAAATTGCGGGTCTTACATCATTACCCCCTTAAAGGAATTTCGTCCGCGAAATTCAGTTAAGAGTACAAGGTGAAGAGTTCAGGATATTTATCCCGCATATCCGATTCGGGCTCCCAAGTGCAATCATCGATTCCATGATGCTGCCACCTCACTTTAACAAGTGGAATGACCTTCGTTCTTAGCACTTGCTCCCGTCGGTCCATGATCTCCACTGGCCTTTCTTCTACCGTCATATCTTCTCGGATGTCAATGTCCTCATGTTGAATGACATGAGAAGGATCATGAACGTACTTTCGAAGCATTGATACGTGAAATACATCATGTATTTGCGCGTATTGTGGTGGCAATGCTACTTGGTAGGCAGTCTCTCCGATTCGGCTCAAAACTTCGAAGGGACCAACGAATCTAGGGCTGAGCTTCCCCTTCTTTCCAAAACGAAACACACTCTTGGTTGGAGAGACCTTGATAAAAACCTTATCTCCAACCGCAAAAGTGAGTTCCCTACGCCGCTGATCGGCGTAGCTCTTCTGTCGACTCTGAGCGGTCAGTAGCTTCTTTCTGATCATGTGGACCTGCTCAGTATAATGCTGCAACACAATGGGCGAGTCCAAGGTTCGCTCACCCACTTCACCCCAATGGATTGGTGATCTACAGGGTCGTCCATACAAGGCTTCATACGGCGTCATCCCAATGCTAGCGTGGTGGCTATTATTATAAGCAAATTCAGCCAACGCTAGGTGGGAATCCCAATCACCTTTCCATTCTAGCATACAGGCTCTTAGCATATCTTCAAGAGTCTGTATGGTTCGTTCTGATTGCCCATCTGTTTGGGGATGGAATGCTGTACTGAACTTGAGTTTCGTCCCCAGGGCTCTCTGAAGCTGCTCCCAAAAGTGAGAGGTGAACTTCGGGTCACGATCAGATATGATCGAAATCGGCACTCCATGGAGTCTAACGATTTCCCGAATGTAGATCTCTGCCAATCGTTCAGTTGAGTATCGAGTGTTGATTGGCAGAAAATGAGCAGACTTGGTGAGTCTATCCACGATCACCCATATTGAGTCATGTTGTCTCTTGGATCGAGGCAATCCAACGATGAAATCCATCGTAATGCCTTCCCATTTCCATTCTGGAATCTCGATCCGTTGCATCTTTCCACCAGGTCGCTGATGTTCGATCTTAACTTGCTGGCAGATCAAACACTTCGAGACAAACGTAGCCACATCACGCTTCATACCCTTCCACCAGTACTTTCTCTGCAAATCTCGGAACATCTTTGTACCCCCAGGGTGGATAGTATATTTGCTACTATGGGCCTCCTGGAGTACTTCCTGTCTTAGCTCAGGGTTATTTGGAACCCAAATCCTTTCTTCCATCCATATTCCTCCATCTTCTTTCAAATGGAAGAAAGTATCATCTTTTTCAGCACGAGCTTTTAATTCCAAGTACTGGGGATCCTTGAACTGTTCGGCTACGATGCGATCGAGGAACTCAATGTGGATCGTTAAACATGACATTTTGATTCTACCTGAATCAGCCAAAAATGGCTTCCACTTGACGAAATCCTCCATCAACTTCCATTGTCCGGTTAGGCTGGCCAGAGTGCCAACAGTCTTGCGACTAAGGGCATCTGCTACAACATTCGCCTTTCCAGGGTGATAGGAAAGCGTGAATTCATAATCTTTGAGGAATTCCAGCCATCGCCGTTGCCGCATATTGAGTTCTTTTTGAGAAAAGAGGTATTTTAGGCTTTTATGGTCCGACATGACCTCAAATTTCTCTCCATACAGGTAGTGTCGCCAGATTTTAAGCGCGAACACTACCGCGGCAAGCTCCAAGTCGTGGGTTGGATAGTTTTTCTCATGGACCCTCAACTGTCGTGATGCATAGGCGATTACTTTGCCATGCTGCATCAACACACAACCCAGACCTGTTCCTGAGGCATCGGTATATGCCACGAAGCCTCCCTGACCAGAAGGTAAGGTAAGGACAGGGGCAGTGGTAAGCCTCTGTTTGAGAACCTCAAAGCACTCCTTACACTGGTCAGTCCATTCAAACTTGACTCCCTTTTTAAGTAATTTCGTCATCGGTACGGCGATTCGGGAGAAGTCTTGTATGAACTTCCGATAATATCCGGCAAGTCCAAGGAAGCTACGAACCTCAGTGATATTTTCTGGCTGCTTCCAGTCCATCACAGCTTCCACCTTCGCAGGATCCACTGCGATTCCATCTTTTGAGATCACATGACCAAGGAACATCACTTTATCTAGCCAGAATTCACATTTTGAAAACTTAGCATAGAGTTGGTTATCTTGAAGGGTTTTCAAGACGATTTTCAAGTGCTCCACGTGTTGTTCCTTGTTCTCAGAATATACGAGAATGTCATCAATAAAGACGATGACAAAGCTATCCAAATATGGTCTGAATATCCGGTTCATTAGATCCATAAAGGCAGCAGGCGCATTAGTGAGTCCGAAGGGCATTACTACGAACTCATAATGGCCGTATCTCGTCCTGAAGGCTGTCTTGGGTATATCCTCTTCCTTTACTCTGAGCTGATAGTATCCAGACCTGAGGTCGATCTTGGAGAACACTCTCGCTGTTCTGAGCTGATCGAATAAGTCCTCAATCCGAGGCAATGGGTACTTATTTTTAATGGTTGCCTGGTTAAGCATCCGATAATCGATGCATAACCGAAGGGATCCATCCTTCTTCTTTACAAATAGTACCGGGGCTCCCCATGGTGACATACTTGGTCGGATGAACCCTTGTTCCATCAGTTCTTCCAACTAACACTTCAACTCACTGAGTTCAGCTGGCGCCATTCGATACGGGGCTTTGGATATCGGCGTTGTTCCAGGTAAGGATTGAATTCCAAATTCAACCTCACGAAGTGGCGGAAGTCCTGGCAATTCCTCAGGAAACACATCGGGAAACTCCCGCACTACTTCCAAACTCTCAAGGGGTTGGTCGTTGGATTTTTCCACCGAGAGACTCAACAGGAAGGCCACACAACCCTTCCTAAGGTATTTTTGTACCTTAAGTGCTGATATGAGCCTTTTCTGTGGAACTGGTTTGGATAACCGGTATTCCATCTTAGGTAATCCGGGTCGAGATAGAATCACTCTGCCCTCGCGGCACAGAATCTTGGCATTATTCTGAGCCAACCAATTCATTCCCAGAATGACATCGTACTGTATCATATCGATCAGGATGGCATCAGTAGGCAAGTGTTGCCCTGCTATCTCAATATCCAAATTTTTCACACACCGTATACATTTGGTGCGTGAACCCAACGGGTTATATACTTCGATCATTTTATCAATCGGTTGCACCGAAGCGTGGAGTTGTTCGGTGAAATCGTCAGAGATAAACGTATGAGTAGCACCACAATCAAACAAGACGTAAGCTGCATGTCCATTAACAGGTACGGTGCCTTCAATGAGGTCACCGGTTTCGACTTGTTCAGTCATTACAGCGTATACACGACCTGCAGCAGGCCTTTGTTCTACTCTAGGTGGGGGTCGTTGGACTAGTGTTCGTTGTGGTATTTGTTGAGAGGGTCCGGCAGATCCGGCATTCCTCCTCTGCTCATCAATAAGCTTCTTCCTGCATTGTCTTGCAATGTGGCCCATTTTGCCACAGTAGAAGCATCCACCTGTGTCACGTGGACATGGTCCTCTTGCGTGATTAACATGGCATTTTGGGCAGTTTGGGTTGGACTGCAGGTTGTTTGGAGCCATGTTCTGCCTTGGCCTTACAACTTGTTGAGTGTTGTTCCCACCTTGGAACCTTTTCTTCTGAAAGGGTTGTCGTGAACCCTGGCCACTTGGAAACATTCTCTTCTTGTTCCCACCATCAACTATGGGCCTTTTTGCTATGATCACTTTTGATCGCTCCCAATCCACTTGTATTTTTGAAGCTGCTGCCACAGCCGTTTGAAACGTTTGGGGCATGCTGGTGATAACCCGTGACCTTAGCCCTTCTCGCAGTCCATTGATGTACTTGTCGGCCCTTTCTTGGTCGGTCTCAAATAACCGGGAGCAGTACCGTTCAAGATTTTGAAATTTGGTGGTATAGTCAATCAGATTCATGCCACCCTGCTCCAATTCCAGAAACTCCATCTTCTTCTTGTTTCTGGAGTGTAATGGAAAGTAATTATCCATGAAAGCTCTCCGGAAGTCAGTCCAAGGAATGACTTCAACTTCCGAGAACTGGATAATCTTAGTGGTATCCCACCACTTCCGTGCGTTGTCTTTCAGCCTGTACGTGCCAAAGTTGGTCTTCTTTTCTTCTGGTACTCCCAGCACCAGGAAGGCACGTTCGGTTTCTTCGACCCAACTTTCTGCGAGCTCAGGATCGGCTCTGCTAATGAAAACTGGCGGGTCAAGCTTGAGGAACTTCTCATAAGTCACTCCTCCCAGGTGCTCGTTTCGTGGTGCGACTGGTTCTGGCCTCGTTTCACGGATGGCGGTAACTAGGTTGTTGAGTGTCTCCAACAGGAATCCTTGCGTATGGGACTCCTCGCTTGGTATGGTTCTCCTCGTTGTAGGAGCCATTTATCTATGCACACACAAGCACTTGTTTTTAGTTTCTCGATGTATATGAGGAAGTAAAAGCTTTATTTACTTAATATACATCACATTTACACAAGCATTGCCCTAAACAAAACGTCATGCCACACTGGCAGACTTTAGGCAATGAGAAACTATATACATGAGTCTACTGACTCCAAAACATCACCAGTCTCTTTAAGACTTGGATTTCTTTGATGAAGACGAACTCCAAAAGGTCCATCTATTGCCACATGGCCTTGGTGCAGGCACTACTAGCTTCGGCTTGGGCGGCACTTCCGCACTAGCAAGCGAATACTGGGGTTATATGAGAGACTCCAGTCCACTTTCCCAGTCAGCAAGATCAAGACTCTGGGAGTCTGGAATAATGATTGGCGAACAGAAAGAATCTCCTCTTTTGTTCCTGCCATTTAAGCTCGGCGTATGTGATGCCGGATGGTAGCTTGGCGAGTGATAGACCTCCGCAGGGAAGTTCAAATCAAAATCCCTCAGCCTTGGTAATTCATCAAAAGATGTTGGGGTATGGTTGCTCCCAACACTTGAGTGATGCGGTCCACTGACACGCGAAGTCTCATCCCTGAGACCCTTTGAAGCCCGCCGACCCATATCGGCGGTATATTTCCTTTGGCATTCGTTGGCGGAATGCCCATCTTCGCCACAATATTGGCAGTCTTGGACTTCATACGGGCATATCCACTCATCGTGCATGACCTTGCAGCGATAGCAATATCCACGTGAGTCATGAGTTGCCATCTATACAAAGATGCACCCAGATCAGAACAAAAGTATAAAAACATATACTTACAGTGCGATATCGGTACCATGACGGATCTTGAACCAGGTTTCTCAGACTCATGCTCTGATACCAATTCTGTAACGCCCCGGATTTCCAAAACAAAGCTAAGTTAAAATTTTCATGAATTTCTTTTTTTTTTTCTTTGCAGCGGAACTTAGAAAAGCTTTTAGCAGCGGAATCAGACGATAATGAGTCGTCAGTTTTAGAAAACTCCGAGCACGTTGCAGGTATGTGGCCAAGCAACTCATTGACCACCAAAGTGTTCCATTTTATCGAAAACATATGTTTATTACAACACTACTGCTTAGGAAAGCAGTGTAGGTTCAATAAAAAGGAAGCAGTACAACTCTGTCTAGAGAAACCCTGGAACTTGATGCCGCCTTGCTCCGCATATCGCCACGCAGGTTCAACACCTGAAATCCCCATTAAACGGGGTCAGAACTACTGCTGGTCTGGTAAGTAGGCAAACACCTATCTATTCAACTCAAGTAAATGCATAGACCACTCAGGGTCGCAGTTCGTAATACGACGCTCAAGCCTCCATGACTTAGCGTATATCACACAAGCCTCATCAGGGCTATGAGTTGAACGTCCACGCAAGTCGTCATGACTTCGCATAAGCCTCTTCAGGGCTGTGAGTTAGAATAACCTCTCAAGTCTCTACGACTTAGCCTTGACTTCCTCAGAGTCACGAATGGATGTCTAGCTCAAGCCTTTATGCTTGGCACATCCGTATCCTACGAATCTAAGGACAGCTCTCCGAGCTTCACTTAGTCGTACGGATATCAATGGGGTTCTTTCCCAATCGGTCCAGTAGTATACCGACCATGACACCTTCACAAAGGTTATGCAGGACTGACTCAACAACGTCATCCACTCATACATTCAAAGTAGCGCTGTACCTAAGCTAATGCTTTGTTTCGATAATTGCACCTCCCCCTGGGCTTAGGGGACTCATATCTGGGCGACAACGCGACGATCTGGGGGTTGATTATTCTATGTATTTTAGATACCCCAGAGGCCTGTTGACCCCATCCCCCTAGTAGGACGGTACAGCATACCGGAAGAGATCCTTACTAGGTATCCGAATGCATTCTGCTACTGCAGTAGTTGGGTTCAATCCTTAGATATTTAAGGATAACCACGACCTCCATACCTCTGAGTGACGAAGGCCATCAATGAACTCTATCAGGTTCGGGTGAAATATATGCCACTCAAGGCTGCGCCATCACCGTCTTCCTCGGTGAGAAATTCTGAAAGGGGCCTGCCGGTCTTACAATTACTTGACGAACATTGCATGCCTATAGGGCAGCCTTTGAGAAGTATGTACCCGACCCCAATCAACCACACGGTTTTCACCGTGGAACAAAGGTTTTATTCATATGCATGCTTAACTCTGCTCTCAGCACTTCGGCCTTGACGAGCACTTCACCTCTTTCGGTGGAAACAACACACTCCGGCTCAGCGGCCCTTACGAGTCTGGTTGTCTGATAATTCTCAATGAGCATGCACATGACTCGATCTCTACGGATCGGCTACTCGGCGTATTTTTACGCAACGAGCTCAGGACCTCGTCAAGGCGCTACCACTACTTTGGCGCAACGGCTCTTACAAGTATGATGCCCTTGCAGGTGTCAGGGAGACGAGTCATTCTGACATCGTTCCAACAAAGGACATCATTGTGCCACTTAACTGGTTTTGGCAGCTCTTCTGCCAACCATTCTGTCAACACCTTCTCTGCTCTACCGGCAGTGGTGCGACGAACCTTTCTACATTGTAGAAGGCGTTTCATAACTGGGTAGCACTTCTGCTACGTTCTTTCTGAGCTATTCTTAGCCCTTCAGGAATTTTAGCAGCACTTCCTCTCTTTTACGGAGAAAGCGTGCGTTTCTTTTATCCATTTCAGCGGCATCTCCCCTCTTTGGTGGGAAATCGCTACGCTTAACTCGGGAAATGGATGCGCACCGTTGTGCGTACTTTGCATCCATCAAGGTTGCAGGAACCTTGGGCCATAGCTAGGCCATACGTAATTGATTTAGTCTTTACGTAAAGAGCATTTTGCCAAAAGGCGAAGCCTTTCCAATAGGGGCTTCATTCGTCAAGCAGAATCTTGTACGAGGAGCGGTAAGGGAATCGCATGGGCGATTTTGGAGTTGATCTCCGTTTGAACGCTCACTTACGCGCCATATATGTAATGTAAGCAGAAGCCTGTGCTTTATACAGCGGCGGCGTAAAGAAATGCATATACTATTGTTCATGGTGTGTAACTGAACGAAATATTCTACATATATAACAAAGCAGAAGCCTTGGCATCGTTCGACGCGACGGCGTAAGTAAAGACATTGCAGAAAGCAGGAGCCTTGGCATCGTTCGACGCGACGGCGTAAGTAAATGCATAATCGGAAGTGCAGTAATCGGAAGTACAGAAAGCAGGGAGCCTTGGCATCATACGACGCGACGGCAAAGGTAAATTACATGGCCTGTGCGATATAAGACGCGTCGGCAGTATCAGCAGATATACACCTAGATCTGTATCCAACGATAGTTACGAGGCGAGCGAGTGAACACCGAAGTGTCCTAGAGGGCTCAACCAAGAACTAGGGTGAGATACTATTTTGAAGAACGCATATACTGCGTATTCGAACATATATATCCGACGATAGTTACGAGGCGAGCGCGTGAACACCGAAGTGTCCTAGAGGGCTCAACCAAGAACTAAAGCAAGATACTACTTCAAAAAGTATATTCTATATACAAACAGTCAAATACTTGAGAGAGATGGATCAACGAAGCGAACTTACTTCAAATCGTGGAAGAAACGGCTCCGGGTTGCTTCTTTGGCTTCGAGCCTTCCTTCGAGAGGTCAGACTAAGTCAGATGAAGCTGACTTAGTTGAGAAAGAGGTAGAGCAGGTCAAGCTACTCAACCTAAGTGGTTTGAACCTAACAGGGTTCAATCCAAGTCAACTGGGTTCAGCAGGTTCGAACTCAGCTCAAGTAGGCTAAGTCTGGGTTCAGAAATCCAAACCGGAATCTGGACCAAAAAGGACTTTGACTTTGACTTTAAACCCAACTAGGTTCAAGTCAAGTCAACTGGGTTTGGACCAGGTCAAGTGGGTTCAGACCCAGGTCAGGTGGGTTAGGACCAGGTCAGGCAGGCTCAGGCTAAGTCAGGCAGGCTCAGACCAGGTCAGGTGGGCTCAGGTGGGCTAGGCTAGGTAGGGGAGGTTTAGGAGAGAGAGAGAAGGCAAGAGAGAGAGAGGGGGTCGATTTTTATGAGAAGAGAGAGAGTGGGGAGGGCTATTTATAGCCCAAGCCCACCTCCTCTTGGGTTTTTCCATGCCCAAACTACCCCCTTGGCTTCTTTTTAATTCCAAGAGGTTCCTTGGTGTGGGGCCCACTTGGATATTCCATGGGATATTTTTGTGGGTCCCACCAGATATTTTCTGAGGAATATTTTTGTGGGTCCCACCAATATTTCCGTGGGTCCCGCAAGAATTTCGGGTTTCCGGCGATTTTTTCCGAAAAATTCTGAGTACGCCATTTTCTTCGTATTGACGTAACTAAGAAAGTTGGCTCGTACGAATCTATTGATTTCGTTTAGTTAGGAAGTTATGGCTTCCCGAGTATTTGAGCATATATTCGCAATTCGACGAATATCCTAAGTATAACTGGCTCGCAGGAATTGATTCGTTTCGCATTCTAAGAAGAAATGCTATTTTTACCGGTAAATGCCTCATGAATTTTATTCAGATATTTTCTGAAAAATTGCGGGTCTTACATCATTACCCCCTTAAAAAAATTTCGTCCGCGAAATTCAGTTAAGAGTACAAGGTGAAGAGTTCAGGATATTTATCCCGCATATCCGATTCGGGCTCCCAAGTGCAATCATCGATTCCATGATGCTGCCACCTCACTTTAACAAGTGGAATGACCTTCGTTCTTAGCACTTGCTCCCGTCGGTCCATGATCTCCACTGGCCTTTCTTCTACCGTCATATCTTCTCGGATGTCAATGTCCTCATGTTGAATGACATGAGAAGGATCATGAACGTACTTTCGAAGCATTGATACGTGAAATACATCATGTATTTGCGCGTATTGTGGTGGCAATGCTACTTGGTAGGCAGTCTCTCCGATTCGGCTCAAAACTTCGAAGGGACCAACGAATCTAGGGCTGAGCTTCCCCTTCTTTCCAAAACGAAACACACTCTTGGTTGGAGAGACCTTGATAAAAACCTTATCTCCAACCGCAAAAGTGAGTTCCCTACGCCGCTGATCGGCGTAGCTCTTCTGTCGACTCTGAGCGGTCAGTAGCTTCTTTCTGATCATGTGGACCTGCTCAGTATAATGCTGCAACACAATGGGCGAGTCCAAGGTTCGCTCACCCACTTCACCCCAATGGATTGGTGATCTACAGGGTCGTCCATACAAGGCTTCATACGGCGTCATCCCAATGCTAGCGTGGTGGCTATTATTATAAGCAAATTCAGCCAACGCTAGGTGGGAATCCCAATCACCTTTCCATTCTAGCATACAGGCTCTTAGCATATCTTCAAGAGTCTGTATGGTTCGTTCTGATTGCCCATCTGTTTGGGGATGGAATGTTGTACTGAACTTGAGTTTCGTCCCCAGGGCTCTCTGAAGCTGCTCCCAAAAGTGAGAGGTGAACTTCGGGTCACGATCAGATATGATCGAAATCGGCACTCCATGGAGTCTAACGATTTCCCGAATGTAGATCTCTGCCAATCGTTCAGTTGAGTATCGAGTGTTGATTGGCAGAAAATGAGCAGACTTGGTGAGTCTGTCCACGATCACCCATATTGAGTCATGTTGTCTCTTGGATCGAGGCAATCCAACGATGAAATCCATCGTAATGCCTTCCCATTTCCATTCTGGAATCTCGATCCGTTGCATCTTTCCACCAGGTCGCTGATGTTCGATCTTAACTTGCTGGCAGATCAAACACTTCGAGACAAACGTAGCCACATCACGCTTCATACCCTTCCACCAGTACTTTCTCTGCAAATCTCGGAACATCTTTGTACCCCCAGGGTGGATAGTATATTTGCTACTATGGGCCTCCTGGAGTACTTCCTGTCTTAGCTCAGGGTTATTTGGAACCCAAATCCTTTCTTCCATCCATATTCCTCCATCTTCTTTCAAATGGAAGAAAGTATCATCTTTTTCAGCACGAGCTTTTAATTCCAAGTACTGGGGATCCTTGAACTGTTCGGCTACGATGCGATTGAGGAACTCAATGTGGATCGTTAAACATGACATTTTGATTCTACCTGAATCAGCCAAAAATGGCTTCCACTTGACGAAATCCTCCATCAACTTCCATTGTCCGGTTAGGCTGGCCAGAGTGCCAACAGTCTTGCGACTAAGGGCATCTGCTACAACATTCGCCTTTCCAGGGTGATAGGAAAGCGTGAATTCATAATCTTTGAGGAATTCCAGCCATCGCCGTTGCCGCATATTGAGTTCTTTTTGAGAAAAGAGGTATTTTAGGCTTTTATGGTCCGACATGACCTCAAATTTCTCTCCATACAGGTAGTGTCGCCAGATTTTAAGCGCGAACACTACCGCGGCAAGCTCCAAGTCGTGGGTTGGATAGTTTTTCTCATGGACCCTCAACTGTCGTGATGCATAGGCGATTACTTTGCCATGCTGCATCAACACACAACCCAGACCTGTTCCTGAGGCATCGGTATATGCCACGAAGCCTCCCTGACCAGAAGGTAAGGTAAGGACAGGGGCAGTGGTAAGCCTCTGTTTGAGAACCTCAAAGCACTCCTTACACTGGTCAGTCCATTCAAACTTGACTCCCTTTTTAAGTAATTTCGTCATCGGTACGGCGATTCGGGAGAAGTCTTGTATGAACTTCCGATAATATCCGGCAAGTCCAAGGAAGCTACGAACCTCAGTGATATTTTCTGGCTGCTTCCAGTCCATCACAGCTTCCACCTTCGCAGGATCCACTGCGATTCCATCTTTTGAGATCACATGACCAAGGAACATCACTTTATCTAGCCAGAATTCACATTTTGAAAACTTAGCATAGAGTTGGTTATCTTGAAGGGTTTTCAAGACGATTTTCAAGTGCTCCACGTGTTGTTCCTTGTTCTCAGAATATACGAGAATGTCATCAATAAAGACGATGACAAAGCTATCCAAATCTGGTCTGAATATCCGGTTCATTAGATCCATAAAGGCAGCAGGCGCATTAGTGAGTCCGAAGGGCATTACTACGAACTCATAATGGCCGTATCTCGTCCTGAAGGCTGTCTTGGGTATATCCTCTTCCTTTACTCTGAGCTGATGGTATCCAGACCTGAGGTCGATCTTGGAGAACACTCTCGCTGTTCTGAGCTGATCGAATAAGTCCTCAATCCGAGGCAATGGGTACTTATTTTTAATGGTTGCCTGGTTAAGCATCCGATAATCGATGCATAACCGAAGGGATCCATCCTTCTTCTTTACAAATAGTACCGGGGCTCCCCATGGTGACATACTTGGTCGGATGAACCCTTGTTCCATCAGTTCTTCCAACTGACACTTCAACTCACTGAGTTCAGCTGGCGCCATTCGATACGGGGCTTTGGATATCGGCGCTGTTCCAGGTAAGGATTGAATTCCAAATTCAACCTCACGAAGTGGCGGAAGTCCTGGCAATTCCTCAGGAAACACATCGGGAAACTCCCGCACTACTTTTAAACTCTCAAGGGGTTGGTCGTTGGATTTTTCCACCGAGAGACTCAACAGGAAGGCCACACAACCCTTCCTAAGGTATTTTTGTACCTTAAGTGCTGATATGAGCCTTTTCTGTGGAACTGGTTTGGATAACCGGTATTCCATCTTAGGTAATCCGGGTCGAGATAGAATCACTCTGCCCTCGCGGCACAGAATCTTGGCATTATTCTGAGCCAACCAATTCATTCCCAGAATGACATCGTACTGTATCATATCGATCAGGATGGCATCAGTAGGCAAGTGTTGCCCTGCTATCTCAATATCCAAATTTTTCACACACCGTATACATTTGGTGCGTGAACCCAACGGGTTATATACTTCGATCATTTTATCAATCGGTTGCACCGAAGCGTGGAGTTGTTCGGTGAAATCGTCAGAGATAAACGTATGAGTAGCACCACAATCAAACAAGACGTAAGCTGCATGTCCATTAACAGGTACGGTGCCTTCAATGAGGTCACCGGTTTCGACTTGTTCAGTCATTACAGCGTATACACGACCTGCAGCAGGCCTTTGTTCTACTCTAGGTGGGGGTCGTTGGACTAGTGTTCGTTGTGGTATTTGTTGAGAGGGTCCGGCAGATCCGGCATTCCTCCTCTGCTCATCAATAAGCTTCTTCCTGCATTGTCTTGCAATGTGGCCCATTTTGCCACAGTAGAAGCATCCACCTGTGTCACGTGGACATGGTCCTCTTGCGTGATTAACATGGCATTTTGGGCAGTTTGGGTTGGACTGCAGGTTGTTTGGAGCCATGTTCTGCCTTGGCCTTACAACTTGTTGAGTGTTGTTCCCACCTTGGAACCTTTTCTTCTGAAAGGGTTGTCGTGAACCCTGGCCACTTGGAAACATTCTCTTCTTGTTCCCACCATCAACTATGGGCCTTTTTGCTATGATCACTTTTGATCGCTCCCAATCCACTTGTATTTTTGAAGCTGCTGCCACAGCCGTTTGAAACGTTTGGGGCATGCTGGTGATAACCCGTGACCTTAGCCCTTCTCGCAGTCCATTGATGTACTTGTCGGCCCTTTCTTGGTCGGTCTCAAATAACCGGGAGCAGTACCGTTCAAGATTTTGAAATTTGGTGGTATAGTCAATCAGATTCATGCCACCCTGCTCCAATTCCAGAAACTCCATCTTCTTCTTGTTTCTGGAGTGTAATGGAAAGTAATTATCCATGAAAGCTCTCCGGAAGTCAGTCCAAGGAATGACTTCAACTTCCGAGAACTGGATAATCTTAGTGGTATCCCACCACTTCCGTGCGTTGTCTTTCAGCCTGTACGTGCCAAAGTTGGTCTTCTTTTCTTCTGGTACTCCCAGCACCAGGAAGGCACGTTCGGTTTCTTCGACCCAACTTTCTGCGAGCTCAGGATCGGCTCTGCTAATGAAAACTGGCGGGTCAAGCTTGAGGAACTTCTCATAAGTCACTCCTCCCAGGTGCTCGTTTCGTGGTGCGACTGGTTCTGGCCTCGTTTCACGGATGGCGGTAACTAGGTTGTTGAGTGTCTCCAACAGGAATCCTTGCGTATGGGACTCCTCGCTTGGTATGGTTCTCCTCGTTGTAGGAGCCATTTATCTATGCACACACAAGCACTTGTTTTTAGTTTCTCGATGTATATGAGGAAGTAAAAGCTTTATTTACTTAATATACATCACATTTACACAAGCATTGCCCTAAACAAAACGTCATGCCACACTGGCAGACTTTAGGCAATGAGAAACTATATACATGAGTCTACTGACTCCAAAACATCACCAGTCTCTTTAAGACTTGGATTTCTTTGATGAAGACGAACTCCAAAAGGTCCATCTATTGCCACATGGCCTTGGTGCAGGCACTACTAGCTTCGGCTTGGGCGGCACTTCCGCACTAGCAAGCGAATACTGGGGTTATATGAGAGACTCCAGTCCACTTTCCCAGTCAGCAAGATCAAGACTCTGGGAGTCTGGAATAATGATTGGCGAACAGAAAGAATCTCCTCTTTTGTTCCTGCCATTTAAGCTCGGCGTATGTGATGCCGGATGGTAGCTTGGCGAGTGATAGACCTCCGCAGGGAAGTTCAAATCAAAATCCCTCAGCCTTGGTAATTCATCAAAAGATGTTGGGGTATGGTTGCTCCCAACACTTGAGTGATGCGGTCCACTGACACGCGAAGTCTCATCCCTGAGACCCTTTGAAGCCCGCCGACTCATATCGGCGGTATATTTCCTTTGGCATTCGTTGGCGGAATGCCCATCTTCGCCACAATATTGGCAGTCTTGGACTTCATACGGGCATATCCACTCATCGTGCATGACCTTGCAGCGATAGCAATATCCACGTGAGTCATGAGTTGCCATCTATACAAAGATGCACCCAGATCAGAACAAAAGTATAAAAACATATACTTACAGTGCGATATCGGTACCATGACGGATCTTGAACCAGGTTTCTCAGACTCATGCTCTGATACCAATTCTGTAACGCCCCGGATTTCCAAAACAAAGCTAAGTTAAAATTTTCATGAATTTCTTTTTTTTTTCTTTGCAGCGGAACTTAGAAAAGCTTTTAGCAGCGGAATCAGACGATAATGAGTCGTCAGTTTTAGAAAACTCCGAGCACGTTGCAGGTATGTGGCCAAGCAACTCATTGACCACCAAAGTGTTCCATTTTATCGAAAACATATGTTTATTACAACACTACTGCTTAGGAAAGCAGTGTAGGTTCAATAAAAAGGAAGCAGTACAACTCTGTCTAGAGAAACCCTGGAACTTGATGCCGCCTTGCTCCGCATATCGCCATGCAGGTTCAACACCTGAAATCCCCATTAAACGGGGTCAGAACTACTGCTGGTCTGGTAAGTAGGCAAACACCTATCTATTCAACTCAAGTAAATGCATAGACCACTCAGGGTCGCAGTTCGTAATACGACGCTCAAGCCTCCATGACTTAGCGTATATCACACAAGCCTCATCAGGGCTATGAGTTGAACGTCCACGCAAGTCGTCATGACTTCGCATAAGCCTCTTCAGGGCTGTGAGTTAGAATAACCTCTCAAGTCTCTACGACTTAGCCTTGACTTCCTCAGAGTCACGAATGGATGTCTAGCTCAAGCCTTTATGCTTGGCACATCCGTATCCTACGAATCTAAGGACAGCTCTCCGAGCTTCACTTAGTCGTACGGATATCAATGGGGTTCTTTCCCAATCGGTCCAGTAGTATACCGACCATGACACCTTCACAAAGGTTATGCAGGACTGACTCAACAACGTCATCCACTTATACATTCAAAGTAGCGCTGTACCTAAGCTAATGCTTTGTTTCGATAATTGCACCTCCCCCTGGGCTTAGGGGACTCATATCTGGGCGACAACGCGACGATCTGGGGGTTGATTATTCTATGTATTTTAGATACCCCAGAGGCCTGTTGACCCCATCCCCCTAGTAGGACGGTACAGCATACCGGAAGAGATCCTTACTAGGTATCCGAATGCATTCTGCTACTGCAGTAGTTGGGTTCAATCCTTAGATATTTAAGGATAACCACGACCTCCATACCTCTGAGTGACGAAGGCCATCAATGAACTCTATCAGGTTCGGGTGAAATATATGTCACTCAAGGCTGCGCCATCACCGTCTTCCTCGGTGAGAAATTCTGAAAGGGGCCTGCCGGTCTTACAATTACTTGACGAACATTGCATGCCTATAGGGCAGCCTTTGAGAAGTATGTACCCGACCCCAATCAACCACACGGTTTTCACCGTGGAACAAAGGTTTTATTCATATGCATGCTTAACTCTGCTCTCAGCACTTCGGCCTTGACGAGCACTTCACCTCTTTCGGTGGAAACAACACACTCCGGCTCAGCGGCCCTTACGAGTCTGGTTGTCTGATAATTCTCAATGAGCATGCACATGACTCGATCTCTACGGATCGGCTACTCGGCGTATTTTTACGCAACGAGCTCAGGACCTCGTCAAGGCGCTACCACTACTTTGGCGCAACGGCTCTTACAAGTATGATGCCCTTGCAGGTGTCAGGGAGACGAGTCATTCTGACATCGTTCCAACAAAGGACATCATTGTGCCACTTAACTGGTTTTGGCAGCTCTTCTGCCAACCATTCTGTCAACACCTTCTCTGCTCTACCGGCAGTGGTGCGACGAACCTTTCTACATTGTAGAAGGCGTTTCATAACTGGGTAGCACTTCTGCTACGTTCTTTCTGAGCTATTCTTAGCCCTTCAGGAATTTTAGCAGCACTTCCTCTCTTTTACGGAGAAAGCGTGCGTTTCTTTTATCCATTTCAGCGGCATCTCCCCTCTTTGGTGGGAAATCGCTACGCTTAACTCGGGAAATGGATGCGCACCGTTGTGCGTACTTTGCATCCATCAAGGTTGCAGGAACCTTGGGCCATAGCTAGGCCATACGTAATTGATTTAGTCTTTACGTAAAGAGCATTTTGCCAAAAGGCGAAGCCTTTCCAATAGGGGCTTCATTCGTCAAGCAGAATCTTGTACGAGGAGCGGTAAGGGAATCGCATGGGCGATTTTGGAGTTGATCTCCGTTTGAACGCTCACTTACGCGCCATATATGTAATATAAGCAGAAGCCTGTGCTTTATACAGCGGCGGCGTAAAGAAATGCATATACTATTGTTCAGGGTGTGTAACTGAACGAAATATTCTACATATATAACAAAGCAGAAGCCTTGGCATCGTTCGACGCGACGGCGTAAGTAAAGACATTGCAGAAAGCAGGAGCCTTGGCATCGTTCGACGCGACGGCGTAAGTAAATGCATAATCGGAAGTGCAGTAATCGGAAGTACAGAAAGCAGGGAGCCTTGGCATCATACGACGCGACGGCAAAGGTAAATTACATGGCCTGTGCGATATAAGACGCGTCGGCAGTATCAGCAGATATACACCTAGATCTGTATCCAACGATAGTTACGAGGCGAGCGAGTGAACACCGAAGTGTCCTAGAGGGCTCAACCAAGAACTAGGGTGAGATACTATTTTGAAGAACGCATATACTGCGTATTCGAACATATATATCCGACGATAGTTACGAGGCGAGCGCGTGAACACCGAAGTGTCCTAGAGGGCTCAACCAAGAACTAAAGCAAGATACTACTTCAAAAAGTATATTCTATATACAAACAGTCAAATACTTGAGAGAGATGGATCAACGAAGCGAACTTACTTCAAATCGTGGAAGAAACGGCTCCGGGTTGCTTCTTTGGCTTCGAGCCTTCCTTCGAGAGGTCAGACTAAGTCAGATGAAGCTGACTTAGTTGAGAAAGAGGTAGAGCAGGTCAAGCTACTCAACCTAAGTGGTTTGAACCTAACAGGGTTCAATCCAAGTCAACTGGGTTCAGCAGGTTCGAACTCAGCTCAAGTAGGCTAAGTCTGGGTTCAGAAATCCAAACCGGAATCTGGACCAAAAAGGACTTTGACTTTGACTTTAAACCCAACTAGGTTCAAGTCAAGTCAACTGGGTTTGGACCAGGTCAAGTGGGTTCAGACCCAGGTCAGGTGGGTTAGGACCAGGTCAGGCAGGCTCAGGCTAAGTCAGGCAGGCTCAGACCAGGTCAGGTGGGCTCAGGTGGGCTAGGCTAGGTAGGGGAGGTTTAGGAGAGAGAGAGAAGGCAAGAGAGAGAGAGGGGGTCGATTTTTATGAGAAGAGAGAGAGTGGGGAGGGCTATTTATAGCCCAAGCCCACCTCCTCTTGGGTTTTTCCATGCCCAAACTACCCCCTTGGCTTCTTTTTAATTCCAAGAGGTTCCTTGGTGTGGGGCCCACTTGGATATTCCATGGGATATTTTTGTGGGTCCCACCAGATATTTTCTGAGGAATATTTCTGTGGGTCCCACCAATATTTCCGTGGGTCCCGCAAGAATTTCGGGTTTCCGGCGATTTTTTCCGAAAAATTCTGAGTACGCCATTTTCTTCGTATTGACGTAACTAAGAAAGTTGGCTCGTACGAATCTATTGATTTCGTTTAGTTAGGAAGTTATGGCTTCCCGAGTATTTGAGCATATATTCGCAATTCGACGAATATCCTAAGTATAACTGGCTCGCAGGAATTGATTCGTTTCGCATTCTGAGAAGAAATGCTATTTTTACCGGTAAATGCCTCATGAATTTTATTCAGATATTTTCTGAAAAATTGCGGGTCTTACATCATTACCCCCTTAAAGGAATTTCGTCCGCGAAATTCAGTTAAGAGTACAAGGTGAAGAGTTCAGGATATTTATCCCGCATATCCGATTCGGGCTCCCAAGTGCAATCATCGATTCCATGATGCTGCCACCTCACTTTAACAAGTGGAATGACCTTCGTTCTTAGCACTTGCTCCCGTCGGTCCATGATCTCCACTGGCCTTTCTTCTACCGTCATATCTTCTCGGATGTCAATGTCCTCATGTTGAATGACATGAGAAGGATCATGAACGTACTTTCGAAGCATTGATACGTGAAATACATCATGTATTTGCGCGTATTGTGGTGGCAATGCTACTTGGTAGGCAGTCTCTCCGATTCGGCTCAAAACTTCGAAGGGACCAACGAATCTAGGGCTGAGCTTCCCCTTCTTTCCAAAACGAAACACACTCTTGGTTGGAGAGACCTTGATAAAAACCTTATCTCCAACCGCAAAAGTGAGTTCCCTACGCCGCTGATCGGCGTAGCTCTTCTGTCGACTCTGAGCGGTCAGTAGCTTCTTTCTGATCATGTGGACCTGCTCAGTATAATGCTGCAACACAATGGGCGAGTCCAAGGTTCGCTCACCCACTTCACCCCAATGGATTGGTGATCTACAGGGTTGTCCATACAAGGCTTCATACGGCGTCATCCCAATGCTAGCGTGGTGGCTATTATTATAAGCAAATTCAGCCAACGCTAGGTGGGAATCCCAATCACCTTTCCATTCTAGCATACAGGCTCTTAGCATATCTTCAAGAGTCTGTATGGTTCGTTCTGATTGCCCATCTGTTTGGGGATGGAATGCTGTACTGAACTTGAGTTTCGTCCCCAGGGCTCTCTGAAGCTGCTCCCAAAAGTGAGAGGTGAACTTCGGGTCACGATCAGATATGATCGAAATCGGCACTCCATGGAGTCTAACGATTTCCCGAATGTAGATCTCTGCCAATCGTTCAGTTGAGTATCGAGTGTTGATTGGCAGAAAATGAGCAGACTTGGTGAGTCTGTCCACGATCACCCATATTGAGTCATGTTGTCTCTTGGATCGAGGCAATCCAACGATGAAATCCATCGTAATGCCTTCCCATTTCCATTCTGGAATCTCGATCCGTTGCATCTTTCCACCAGGTCGCTGATGTTCGATCTTAACTTGCTGGCAGATCAAACACTTCGAGACAAACGTAGCCACATCACGCTTCATACCCTTCCACCAGTACTTTCTCTGCAAATCTCGGAACATCTTTGTACCCCCAGGGTGGATAGTATATTTGCTACTATGGGCCTCCTGGAGTACTTCCTGTCTTAGCTCAGGGTTATTTGGAACCCAAATCCTTTCTTCCATCCATATTCCTTCATCTTCTTTCAAATGGAAGAAAGTATCATCTTTTTCAGCACGAGCTTTTAATTCCAAGTACTGGGGATCCTTGAACTGTTCGGCTACGATGCGATTGAGGAACTCAATGTGGATCGTTAAACATGACATTTTGATTCTACCTGAATCAGCCAAAAATGGCTTCCACTTGACGAAATCCTCCATCAACTTCCATTGTCCGGTTAGGCTGGCCAGAGTGCCAACAGTCTTGCGACTAAGGGCATCTGCTACAACATTCGCCTTTCCAGGGTGATAGGAAAGCGTGAATTCATAATCTTTGAGGAATTCCAGCCATCGCCGTTGCCGCATATTGAGTTCTTTTTGAGAAAAGAGGTATTTTAGGCTTTTATGGTCCGACATGACCTCAAATTTCTCTCCATACAGGTAGTGTCGCCAGATTTTAAGCGCGAACACTACCGCGGCAAGCTCCAAGTCGTGGGTTGGATAGTTTTTCTCATGGACCCTCAACTGTCGTGATGCATAGGCGATTACTTTGCCATGCTGCATCAACACACAACCCAGACCTGTTCCTGAGGCATCGGTATATGCCACGAAGCCTCCCTGACAAGAAGGTAAGGTAAGGACAGGGGCAGTGGTAAGCCTCTGTTTGAGAACCTCAAAGCACTCCTTACACTGGTCAGTCCATTCAAACTTGACTCCCTTTTTAAGTAATTTCGTCATCGGTACGGCGATTCGGGAGAAGTCTTGTATGAACTTCCGATAATATCCGGCAAGTCCAAGGAAGCTACGAACCTCAGTGATATTTTCTGGCTGCTTCCAGTCCATCACAGCTTCCACCTTCGCAGGATCCACTGCGATTCCATCTTTTGAGATCACATGACCAAGGAACATCACTTTATCTAGCCAGAATTCACATTTTGAAAACTTAGCATAGAGTTGGTTATCTTGAAGGGTTTTCAAGACGATTTTCAAGTGCTCCACGTGTTGTTCCTTGTTCTCAGAATATACGAGAATGTCATCAATAAAGACGATGACAAAGCTATCCAAATCTGGTCTGAATATCCGGTTCATTAGATCCATAAAGGCAGCAGGCGCATTAGTGAGTCCGAAGGGCATTACTACGAACTCATAATGGCCGTATCTCGTCCTGAAGGCTGTCTTGGGTATATCCTCTTCCTTTACTCTGAGCTGATGGTATCCAGACCTGAGGTCGATCTTGGAGAACACTCTCGCTGTTCTGAGCTGATCGAATAAGTCCTCAATCCGAGGCAATGGGTACTTATTTTTAATGGTTGCCTGGTTAAGCATCCGATAATCGATGCATAACCGAAGGGATCCATCCTTCTTCTTTACAAATAGTACCGGGGCTCCCCATGGTGACATACTTGGTCGGATGAACCCTTGTTCCATCAGTTCTTCCAACTGACACTTCAACTCACTGAGTTCAGCTGGCGCCATTCGATACGGGGCTTTGGATATCGGCGCTGTTCCAGGTAAGGATTGAATTCCAAATTCAACCTCACGAAGTGGCGGAAGTCCTGGCAATTCCTCAGGAAACACATCGGGAAACTCCCGCACTACTTTTAAACTCTCAAGGGGTTGGTCGTTGGATTTTTCCACCGAGAGACTCAACAGGAAGGCCACACAACCCTTCCTAAGGTATTTTTGTACCTTAAGTGCTGATATGAGCCTTTTCTGTGGAACTGGTTTGGATAACCGGTATTCCATCTTAGGTAATCCGGGTCGAGATAGAATCACTCTGCCCTCGCGGCACAGAATCTTGGCATTATTCTGAGCCAACCAATTCATTCCCAGAATGACATCGTACTGTATCATATCGATCAGGATGGCATCAGTAGGCAAGTGTTGCCCTGCTATCTCAATATCCAAATTTTTCACACACCGTATACATTTGGTGCGTGAACCCAACGGGTTATATACTTCGATCATTTTATCAATCGGTTGCACCGAAGCGTGGAGTTGTTCGGTGAAATCGTCAGAGATAAACGTATGAGTAGCACCACAATCAAACAAGACGTAAGCTGCATGTCCATTAACAGGTACGGTGCCTTCAATGAGGTCACCGGTTTCGACTTGTTCAGTCATTACAGCGTATACACGACCTGCAGCAGGCCTTTGTTCTACTCTAGGTGGGGGTCGTTGGACTAGTGTTCGTTGTGGTATTTGTTGAGAGGGTCCGGCAGATCCGGCATTCCTCCTCTGCTCATCAATAAGCTTCTTCCTGCATTGTCTTGCAATGTGGCCCATTTTGCCACAGTAGAAGCATCCACCTGTGTCACGTGGACATGGTCCTCTTGCGTGATTAACATGGCATTTTGGGCAGTTTGGGTTGGACTGCAGGTTGTTTGGAGCCATGTTCTGCCTTGGCCTTACAACTTGTTGAGTGTTGTTCCCACCTTGGAACCTTTTCTTCTGAAAGGGTTGTCGTGAACCCTGGCCACTTGGAAACATTCTCTTCTTGTTCCCACCATCAACTATGGGCCTTTTTGCTATGATCACTTTTGATCGCTCCCAATCCACTTGTATTTTTGAAGCTGCTGCCACAGCCGTTTGAAACGTTTGGGGCATGCTGGTGATAACCCGTGACCTTAGCCCTTCTCGCAGTCCATTGATGTACTTGTCGGCCCTTTCTTGGTCGGTCTCAAATAACCGGGAGCAGTACCGTTCAAGATTTTGAAATTTGGTGGTATAGTCAATCAGATTCATGCCACCCTGCTCCAATTCCAGAAACTCCATCTTCTTCTTGTTTCTGGAGTGTAATGGAAAGTAATTATCCATGAAAGCTCTCCGGAAGTCAGTCCAAGGAATGACTTCAACTTCCGAGAACTGGATAATCTTAGTGGTATCCCACCACTTCCGTGCGTTGTCTTTCAGCCTGTACGTGCCAAAGTTGGTCTTCTTTTCTTCTGGTACTCCCAGCACCAGGAAGGCACGTTCGGTTTCTTCGACCCAACTTTCTGCGAGCTCAGGATCGGCTCTGCCAATGAAAACTGGCGGGTCAAGCTTGAGGAACTTCTCATAAGTCACTCCTCCCAGGTGCTCGTTTCGTGGTGCGACTGGTTCTGGCCTCGTTTCACGGATGGCGGTAACCAGGTTGTTGAGTGTCTCCAATAGGAATCCTTGCGTATGGGACTCCTCGCTTGGTATGGTTCTCCTCGTTGTAGGAGCCATTTATCTATGCACACACAAGCACTTGTTTTTAGTTTCTCGATGTATATGAGGAAGTAAAAGCTTTATTTACTTAATATACATCACATTTACACAAGCATTGCCCTAAACAAAACGTCATGCCACACTGGCAGACTTTAGGCAATGAGAAACTATATACATGAGTCTACTGACTCCAAAACATCACCAGTCTCTTTAAGACTTGGATTTCTTTGATGAAGACGAACTCCAAAAGGTCCATCTATTGCCACATGGCCTTGGTGCAGGCACTACTAGCTTCGGCTTGGGCGGCACTTCCGCACTAGCAAGCGAATACTGGGGTTATATGAGAGACTCCAGTCCACTTTCCCAGTCAGCAAGATCAAGACTCTGGGAGTCTGGAATAATGATTGGCGAACAGAAAGAATCTCCTCTTTTGTTCCTGCCATTTAAGCTCGGCGTATGTGATGCCGGATGGTAGCTTGGCGAGTGATAGACCTCCGCAGGGAAGTTCAAATCAAAATCCCTCAGCCTTGGTAATTCATCAAAAGATGTTGGGGTATGGTTGCTCCCAACACTTGAGTGATGCGGTCCACTGACACGCGAAGTCTCATCCCTGAGACCCTTTGAAGCCCGCCGACCCATATCGGCGGTATATTTCCTTTGGCATTCGTTGGCGGAATGCCCATCTTCGCCACAATATTGGCAGTCTTGGACTTCATACGGGCATATCCACTCATCGTGCATGACCTTGCAGCGATAGCAATATCCACGTGAGTCATGAGTTGCCATCTATACAAAGATGCACCCAGATCAGAACAAAAGTATAAAAACATATACTTACAGTGCGATATCGGTACCATGACGGATCTTGAACCAGGTTTCTCAGACTCATGCTCTGATACCAATTCTGTAACGCCCCGGATTTCCAAAACAAAGCTAAGTTAAAATTTTCATGAATTTCTTTTTTTTTTTCTTTGCAGCGGAACTTAGAAAAGCTTTTAGCAGCGGAATCAGACGATAATGAGTCGTCAGTTTTAGAAAACTCCGAGCACGTTGCAGGTATGTGGCCAAGCAACTCATTGACCACCAAAGTGTTCCATTTTATCGAAAACATATGTTTATTACAACACTACTGCTTAGGAAAGCAGTGTAGGTTCAATAAAAAGGAAGCAGTACAACTCTGTCTAGAGAAACCCTGGAACTTGATGCCGCCTTGCTCCGCATATCGCCACGCAGGTTCAACACCTGAAATCCCCATTAAACGGGGTCAGAACTACTGCTGGTCTGGTAAGTAGGCAAACACCTATCTATTCAACTCAAGTAAATGCATAGACCACTCAGGGTCGCAGTTCGTAATACGACGCTCAAGCCTCCATGACTTAGCGTATATCACACAAGCCTCATCAGGGCTATGAGTTGAACGTCCACGCAAGTCGTCATGACTTCGCATAAGCCTCTTCAGGGCTGTGAGTTAGAATAACCTCTCAAGTCTCTACGACTTAGCCTTGACTTCCTCAGAGTCACGAATGGATGTCTAGCTCAAGCCTTTATGCTTGGCACATCCGTATCCTACGAATCTAAGGACAGCTCTCCGAGCTTCACTTAGTCGTACGGATATCAATGGGGTTCTTTCCCAATCGGTCCAGTAGTATACCGACCATGACACCTTCACAAAGGTTATGCAGGACTGACTCAACAACGTCATCCACTTATACATTCAAAGTAGCGCTGTACCTAAGCTAATGCTTTGTTTCGATAATTGCACCTCCCCCTGGGCTTAGGGGACTCATATCTGGGCGACAACGCGACGATCTGGGGGTTGATTATTCTATGTATTTTAGATACCCCAGAGGCCTGTTGACCCCATCCCCCTAGTAGGACGGTACAGCATACCGGAAGAGATCCTTACTAGGTATCCGAATGCATTCTGCTACTGCAGTAGTTGGGTTCAATCCTTAGATATTTAAGGATAACCACGACCTCCATACCTCTGAGTGACGAAGGCCATCAATGAACTCTATCAGGTTCGGGTGAAATATATGTCACTCAAGGCTGCGCCATCACCGTCTTCCTCGGTGAGAAATTCTGAAAGGGGCCTGCCGGTCTTACAATTACTTGACGAACATTGCATGCCTATAGGGCAGCCTTTGAGAAGTATGTACCCGACCCCAATCAACCACACGGTTTTCACCGTGGAACAAAGGTTTTATTCATATGCATGCTTAACTCTGCTCTCAGCACTTCGGCCTTGACGAGCACTTCACCTCTTTCGGTGGAAACAACACACTCCGGCTCAGCGGCCCTTACGAGTCTGGTTGTCTGATAATTCTCAATGAGCATGCACATGACTCGATCTCTACGGATCGGCTACTCGGCGTATTTTTACGCAACGAGCTCAGGACCTCGTCAAGGCGCTACCACTACTTTGGCGCAACGGCTCTTACAAGTATGATGCCCTTGCAGGTGTCAAGGAGACGAGTCATTCTGACATCGTTCCAACAAAGGACATCATTGTGCCACTTAACTGGTTTTGGCAGCTCTTCTGCCAACCATTCTGTCAACACCTTCTCTGCTCTACCGGCAGTGGTGCGACGAACCTTTCTACATTGTAGAAGGCGTTTCATAACTGGGTAGCACTTCTGCTACGTTCTTTCTGAGCTATTCTTAGCCCTTCAGGAATTTTAGCAGCACTTCCTCTCTTTTACGGAGAAAGCGTGCGTTTCTTTTATCCATTTCAGCGGCATCTCCCCTCTTTGGTGGGAAATCGCTACGCTTAACTCGGAAAATGGATGCGCACCGTTGTGCGTACTTTGCATCCATCAAGGTTGCAGGAACCTTGGGCCATAGCTAGGCCATACGTAATTGATTTAGTCTTTACATAAAGAGCATTTTGCCAAAAGGCGAAGCCTTTCCAATAGGGGCTTCATTCGTCAAGCAGAATCTTGTACGAGGAGCGGTAAGGGAATCGCATGGGCGATTTTGGAGTTGATCTCCGTTTGAACGCTCACTTACGCGCCATATATGTAATATAAGCAGAAGCCTGTGCTTTATACAGCGGCGGCGTAAAGAAATGCATATACTATTGTTCAGGGTGTGTAACTGAACGAAATATTCTACATATATAACAAAGCAGAAGCCTTGGCATCGTTCGACGCGACGGCGTAAGTAAAGACATTGCAGAAAGCAGGAGCCTTGGCATCGTTCGACGCGACGGCGTAAGTAAATGCATAATCGGAAGTGCAGTAATCGGAAGTACAGAAAGCAGGGAGCCTTGGCATCATACGACGCGACGGCAAAGGTAAATTACATGGCTTGTGCGATATAAGACGCGTCGGCAGTATCAGCAGATATACACCTAGATCTCTATCCAACGATAGTTACGAGGCGAGCGAGTGAACACCGAAGTGTCCTAGAGGGCTCAACCAAGAACTAGGGTGAGATACTATTTTGAAGAACGCATATACTGCGTATTCGAACATATATATCCGACGATAGTTACGAGGCGAGCGCGTGAACACCGAAGTGTCCTAGAGGGCTCAACCAAGAACTAAAGCAAGATACTACTTCAGAAAGTATATTCTATATACAAACAGTCAAATACTTGAGAGAGATGGATCAACAAAGCGAACTTACTTCAAATCGTGGAAGAAACGGCTCCGGGTTGCTTCTTTGGCTTCGAGCCTTCCTTCGAGAGGTCAGACTAAGTCAGATGAAGCTGACTTAGTTGAGAAAGAGGTAGAGCAGGTCAAGCTACTCAACCTAAGTGGTTTGAACCTAACAGGGTTCAATCCAAGTCAACTGGATTCAGCAGGTTCGAACTCAGCTCAAGTAGGCTAAGTCTGGGTTCAGAAATCCAAACCGGAATCTGGACCAAAAAGGACTTTGACTTTGACTTTAAACCCAACTAGGTTCAAGTCAAGTCAACTGGGTTTGGACCAGGTCAAGTGGGTTCAGACCCAGGTCAGGTGGGTTAGGACCAGGTCAGGCAGGCTCAGGCTAAGTCAGGCAGGCTCAGACCAGGTCAGGTGGGCTCAGGTGGGCTAGGCTAGGTAGGGGAGGTTTAGGAGAGAGAGAGAAGGCAAGAGAGAGAGAGGGGGTCGATTTTTATGAGAAGAGAGAGAGTGGGGAGGGCTATTTATAGCCCAAGCCCACCTCCTCTTGGGTTTTTCCATGCCCAAACTACCCCCTTGGCTTCTTTTTAATTCCAAGAGGTTCCTTGGTGTGGGGCCCACTTGGATATTCCATGGGATATTTTTGTGGGTCCCACCAGATATTTTCTGAGGAATATTTCTGTGGGTCCCACCAATATTTCCGTGGGTCCCGCAAGAATTTCGGGTTTCCGGCGATTTTTTCCGAAAAATTCTGAGTACGCCATTTTCTTCGTATTGACGTAACTAAGAAAGTTGGCTCGTACGAATCTATTGATTTCGTTTAGTTAGGAAGTTATGGCTTCCCGAGTATTTGAGCATATATTCGCAATTCGACGAATATCCTAAGTATAACTGGCTCGCAGGAATTGATTCGTTTCGCATTCTGAGAAGAAATGCTATTTTTACCGGTAAATGCCTCATGAATTTTATTCAGATATTTTCTGAAAAATTGCGGGTCTTACAAAGGCGTTCCATAAACTGGGTAGCACTTCTGCTGCGTTCTTTCTGAGCCATTCTTAGCTCCTTCAGGAATTTCAGCAGCACTTCCTCTCTTTTACGGAGAAAGTGTGCGTCTTTTTTATCCATTTCAGCGGCATCTCCCCTCTTTGGTGGGAAATCGCTATGCTTAACTTGGGAAATGGATGCGGACCGTTGTGCGTACTTTGCATCCATCAAGGTTGCAGGAACCTTGGGCCATAGCCAGGCCATACGTAATTGATTTAATCTTTACGTAAAGAGCATTTTGCCAAAAGGCGAAGCCTTTCCAATAGGGGCTTCATTCGTCAAGCAGAATCTTGTACGAGGAGCGGTAAGGGAATCGCATGGGCAATTTTGGAGTTGATCTCCATTTGAACGCTCACTTACACGCCATATATGTAATATAAGCAGAAGCCTGTGCTTTATACAGCGGCGGCGTAAAGGAAATGCATATACTATTGTTCAGGGTGTGTAACTGAACGAAATATTCTACATATATAACAAAGCAGAAGCCTTGGCATCGTTCGACGCGACGGCGTAAGTAAATACATTGCAGAAAGCAGGAGCCTTGGCATCGTTCGACGCGACGGCATAAGTAAATGCATAATCGGAAGTGCAGTAATCATAAATTGCAGAAAGCAGGAGCCTTGGCATCATACGATGCGACGGCAAAGGTAAATTACATGGCCTGTGCGATATAAGACGCGTCGGCAGTATCAGCAGATATACACCTAGATCTGTATCCAACGATAGTTACGAGGTGAGCGAGTGAACACCGAAGTGTCCTAGAGGGCTCAACCAAGAACTAGGGTGAGATACTATTTTGAAGAACGCATATACTGCGTATTCGAACATATATATCCGACGATAGTTACGAGGCGAGCGCGTGAACACCGAAGCGTCCTAGAGGGCTCAACCAAGAACTAAAGCAAGATACTACTTCAGAAAGTATATGCTATATACAAACAATCAAATACTTGAGAGAGATGGTTTAATGAAGCGAACTTACTTCAATTTTGAGGAAGAAACGACTCTGATTGCTTCAAACGCTTCGAACGAGGCTCGACTTTGAAAAAGGATCAACTTCGAACTTCGGACGAAAAAGGACTTGGACTTTGACTTTGAACCAAACCAGGTTCAAGTCAACTGGGTTTAGACTTAGGTCAAGTAGGTTCAGACCTAGGTCATGTGGGTTAGGACCAGGTCAGGCAGGCTCAGACCAGGTCAAGCAGGCTTAGACCAGGTCAAGCAGGCTCAGGCTAAGTCAGGCAGGCTCAGACCAGGTCAGGTGGGCTCAGGTGGGCTAGGCTAGGTAGGGGAGGTTTGGAAAAAGGAGGAGAGAGAGAGGGGTTGGCGATTTTCTAAAGGAGGGGGGGTCCTCTATTTATAGGTTCTGAAACTTGGGCCCCAAGTTTCAGATTCCCCTCTTTACCCTTGGGCTTTTCTGAGAATCCCTTCCATGGAAGGTGCTGGAACCTGCTGGAAGGCTCTGGAAGATGCTGGAAGGTGCTGGAATATTCTAGATTATTCTAGAATATTTTCTGAGAAATATTTCTGTGGGTCCCACCCATATTTCTGTGGGTCCCGCAAGAATTTCGGGTTTTCGGCGATTTTTTCCGAAAAATTCTGAGTACGCCATTATCTTCGTATTGATGCTACTAAAAAAGTTGGCTCGCAGGAATCCTTTGATTTTGTTCAGATAGGAAGTTATGGCTTACAGAGTGTTTGAGCATATAGTCGCGATTCGACGAATATCCTAAGTGTAACTGGCTCGCAGGAATTGATTTGTTTCGCATTCTGAGAAAAATGCCATTTTTAGCGGTAAATGCCTCATGAATTTTATTCAGATATTTTCTGAAAATTTGTGGGTCTTACAGAAGTTCTCATTGTTTATTTCTGATTTTTTTATATGTGATGCATGCATGAGTTATTGAGTTACTGTAGAAAAATTAGAGGTTTTGGACCTCGGTAACCCTGTCAAAAAAAGCAGACATCAAATCGGGGTTTTAAAGCTTTAAAATCATGGTTAAAATCAGGAAGGTAACTTGCTGTTATGATATTTCTCTCATCTTATATCCGATTTTAGATCTGTAAAATGCTATGGATTCACATTGAGTAAGCTTGTCTTCTGTGAAATTTTTAGATTTTTTAATTCACTGTTTAGTATTTTTCCCCTTTTAGAGAATCTGTTTTTTAAATTTAAAACTCGTTAGGGTTTACCAAAACCCTAATCAGACTTGTGTTAGTCATAAATCCCAAACCACAGATCCGATTCTAGATCTGTAAAACATGAGTATTATTATTTTTCTGTCTACTGTTCACAACTAAAATTTCAGAGATTTTTGTTTAGGATTTCTATTTATGTCTGTATTTTCAATCTGGAATAGCTGTTTTAATCCCTGTTAAGAGTGATATATTTTAGCTCAGATTGCTGGAAGGGTTTCTCCCTAACCGAAGATGATTTTTCCAATCTGTAAATTGGGAAATCTCTGTTTTTATTCTTAGTTAGTCTCTGTAAAATTTCATAAATTTCCATGGAGATTTGACCCCTGGTTCAGGTCTTGGACTGAGACTGGTTGGTGAATTAGGTCAAAAATAGCATATTTTAGAGTTTAATACAATTTTCAGATTAATTTAATGTCAAAAAATTATTTTTATAATTTCAATTCGACATTAGGGTTATAACAAGTGCAGGTACCAATTTTTATGGATTTTGGAATCCATTTGATGGCTGAATTAAGCAAATTGCAAAACTGGGTTCCTAAAAGATCCAAAAACACTGCTAAAATCACAGTTTTTGTGATATTATTGGATTTTCGTGCATAAGCATATATTTTTAGGGTTTAATCATGTTCATAATCATAATAGGATGCTTTAGGTTTAATTTGATGCTCATTTGATTTCATTTAGTGCATAAAACCTAAGTTTTTACCAAAATCTATTTCTAAAAACCCTGATTTCGAGGCCATAGTCTTGCTATCAGGGGCAATTTGGTGATTTGACCTAAATTTCGAAATCCCTAACCTTAAATTTCATATGTTTAAGTATGTCATATCATATTTTAGCCTAGTTTATTTGCATTTGAATTTCAAAACTTGCATTTGAGTTTCAAAACTTGCATTTTACCAAATATCTTTCTAAAAACCCTAATTTAAAGGCCATAGTCTTGTTATTAGGGGTATTTTGGTCATTTTGACCCCAATTTCAAAATTTCATATCTTCTCTTTCATATTTATTCCATTTTATTTCATACTTTATCATTTTTATTTAAGGGAATCAAGGAAAAGGCTTATATCTAGCAAAATCCAGTAATTTCTAGATATTACTGGATAAACCTAGAAAAGCCAACATATTTTCATTAACAAAGTTTTCTAGTTTTGCGGGTACATTGAAGACTTTATTTTTCATGTATTTAAATTTCAATAGTGATGTAATTTGTAATTAAACTTTGGAATAAGAATTTACATTTCCTGCTTAGCTTAGGCAGCATTGCATATAGTTTATTTTTTTTAATAATGTTAATGTATGATGGATGATGATTCATGCATATTCAAACTCACTATGGTCTACACGAATGACACATGCACTAGCTTTTATGAAGTTTATAAACTTGGTGGAATTTGTATTTATGGCCATAGTCAGAATATGAATGATACCCAGATTTATGATCTTCACATCAGCCACATTCAGCCTACACTCTTACGCTAACTTCAAAATGCACTGCATTTCCCAAAAATACAAAAAGTATTTCTCAATTCCTCAAATTCATATTCATTCATTTCATGCATTTGCCAATTCCAATTCCAATTCTAAGTCAAGGGAAATTGAATTCCTTAAAATCTCCTAAGTCTTATAGCAAAATCAATTTTCCTAAAAGCATTGAATTTCAAAGAATATTTCAAATATTTCCTAAGTTCCAAATTCAAATTTTCTAAGTTAGAATTTCAATTTCAAAGTTTGAATTCAGAGAAACCAAGTCTCAGAATCGATTTTCACCAAATGTCAAGGATTTCTCAAAATCGATTTTTATTTCTCTCAGAAGTATATTTCAAATCCCATTTCACGATTTCTCATGTGATATCATTTCCAAGATTTACATTTTCTAAATATTTCAATCATTCAAAGCAAACATCATGTTTTCAAATGTGCATTTTCTGAAAATTCATAGCACATGCCTGATTCTATGTGCATTTAGAAATTAGAATATGATTTAGACAAGTTGAATAGAGTAGAGCATAAGATTGATCCTTGGTTCAATTACCCCTGTTAAAGGTGGCAGTTACGGTTGAACCTCGTACCGACAGGCGAGTCCCATTCTTCAGAATTTTCTCGCATTTTAAAAACGGAGGCGAGTTATTTTCAAAAACTTTTTCAAAGGTCAGTTTGATTTGCAAAAGTCAAAAATTTTGCGATGATAACAGGTTTGGCGACCGTGATGGGACCTGTCTTCGTCTGATCAATCTAATGCTATGCTTAGTTCAAGTTGTCAAAATCGATTTCCATGGAATGACAGCTTTTAATTTATGCTATCATGTGAACCTAGGAGCCTAGACTTGAACCCTGCTGATATGGAATGCATATAGACTAGGTATGGTTTGGTAGGACCATATTGAGGAGAATTATTCATGCTCACATAGACTTAGGTCTAATACAACACTCCTCAATTTAGAAATTGTATGAAAACAATGTTTGCTTCTTCAAATATTTCAAAATTCTATCTCTTTAGGACTTAGAGCCTTCTGTTTGATTGCATGTGCTAATGTTTTTCAAAAATCACCCTACCTATATTGTCCCGGTCTTCACGTTGCTGGGCTCTCTTCCAGAACCATAGTTCGGGACAGAGCCTCACAACTGGGCCACCTATTTGGGTGAAAACCCCTCTGCCACGTACAAAGGGCCATAGTCCAACGTATATCGGCAGGTGCTCAAGGATGTTGGAAAACTTGAACCTAGAACCGGAGGAATTGATTTTATGCCACGTACATCGAGCCTTGGCTTGAGTATATAGGCATAACTGGATTGGATACAGATGATCTGAGCCTTAGAGTTAGGATTAAGGTCCTACAGCCATTTCAAAATTTGTGCATCTAGAGTCAGCTTTTAGGGAATGTTGTATGTGCATACTTGTTTGTGCAGAATGTGATTGAATGTGTTATTTCCTTTTATTTTCCATATTTTCCCAATTTTCTAAAATACTGGACGACTTTTCAAAAATCCCCAATCCATGTCCATGTACTGTCCATGTTTTAAATCCTGGACGATTTTCAAAACACTTCATTTTATGAAGTACTTCCTTATATTTCATTAAACCCTGAACGATTTTCATAAAATTCCTCCATTTTCCTCAAAACTCCAGGTGATTTCCCATCTTTCCTTCTGGATCTCAAATTTCCTGCTTTATTTTTATCCTGCCTGCATTTTCCTCAAATTTCCTGTATTTTCCCAAGTCTTATTCCAATCTTCCATGTTTTCCAGTCTGATGGCATCCAATCAGCTTGATTCAGTCTTCTCTGAGGGTCATATCTCCTACGAGGTGCGACAAAATCTTCCCGAACATCGAGTCCTCAGCACCGGATCCTTCTTTCCCCGGTGGTATTATTCATGGTTCAAGAACTTCTCTCGTATGTTTCCGGACCATCTGGACGAGTGTGGATTGGAACTGGCGTCTGCAGTGGGAAAGTAGACAGTCAACGACAACTTGATCCATGCACTAGCAGAGCGGTGGAATCCGAGCACTTCTACCTTCTGGTTCCCGTGGGGCGAGATGACAGTACTGATGGATGAATTTTCAGAGATTATGGGATTGCCCGAGCCAGCCGGTCAGTCTGGAGATCCATTGGAGAAACAGTTTTTGATCAATGTCAAGGGTCTGGATCCTCGAGACGCTTTAGCTCGCATGACAGGACGTAAGTCGTGGCCCTTGATCGAGGAGGATGGGAATGAATATGTGGACCTGCTCGAAATCTACAGACAGTATGGGACATTTGTGGAAGTCAGCTTGTTGTCCAGGACAACTCGAGAGAGAATTCAGCACGCGATGGTTCTGTGCACGGTGGGATTAGCTTTCTTTCCTGATGGACGGAATTACACGGATATCAGAATAGTTCAGCTTCTAAGGAGATGGGGAAGTCGACAGACCAGCCGCCTCTCGATAGCCATGGCCGCACTCGCTTTTCTATACCAAGGGTTGACCCGTTTCACACTCGAAGAATCAATTCTAGTCGAAGGGTGCACCTACGCATTACAATCTTGGTTCCTCCGGCATGTGCCTGCCCGAGCCAGTTCATTCAGATACAATGGTGAAAAGCCTCTTCCGGTTACTCGATACCGGTTCTTGATCGATAACCTTCAGGAGGAAGAAGTCGTATGGGACTACTTTGATCGTCAGGAATCACCTCCCAGATACACTTACGCTTATGGCAAGCGATTCAGGCTACTTGGCCTTTTCTTCTGCGCCTACTACCATCCGGAGCGATGTGTCAGACAGTTCTCTCAGAGACAGAAGCGCGTAGAAATTCATCCATTATCAGAGGTTCTGCCAGAATTCAACCTCGCATCAGATCAGTGGTCCGGAGCATACCATTCTGCCAGAATTCAACCTCGCATCAGATCAGTGGTCCGGAGCATACCATTCTGCCAGACATGGCTGGGATTCTTTTGTCACTCTCACTATTTTTCCTGGTCCTCGAGTGTCCTCTGATTATCAGGAGTGGTGGAAAATTGTCTGTCCCCCTCCCCTTTGTCGAGTCTATTATTAATAAAATCATGTCCTTTTCTTCAATAAAATTCCTTTAAATTCCATCCTATCTTGGTTTGACGACCTCGCCTAGGTAACAAGGCATATTTCCAGTTGTTTATTTTGCAAAGAATAGCAGCACAATTGTCGTAATTCCAGCGACGACTCAATCCCTAGTAATGGGATACTCTTTCAATTGTCTACCAAAATTCTCAACAAATATTTTCCTCCAACCAAATTTCCTTCAGAAGCCTAACCATCAGTTCTGCCTTGCAGAGAGAGCATTAATAACATTCAAAAGAGCATTCGTGATACTCAGTGGTTCAGATAAGGTCCGGAAAGAAAACTGCATCAGTAGAAGGTGTGGCATACTCGATCGCTTCAGAAGAAGAAATGGACTCACTCCGATCAGTCAGAAGTCACAGTCAGCAAGCGGATGATGGCATCGATCCCCAAATGTATGTTATGTTCAAAGAAATGATGACCAAGATGCTGGTAGAACAAACTGAAACTAGTATAGAAGAGACTCGGGTTAAGCAGAAGGCAAAAGACCAGGCAGTCAAGAAAGTTCTGAAGCTATCCAAGAAACATATGCAACAGGAAGATACATCGGATGAATCAGGATCGGTAGGTAACACCGATGAAGAGTGTGAAGTTCAGCAAGCATTTCAAAGATCCCCTCATAGACAAGGGACAGCCTATAAATTGAAAAATCAAGCAATGGGTGATCCAATCCAAATACAACTGAAGGAAATGGCAAAGAAGATTAAAGATTTGGAAGCCCGCGACAGGGGCAAGAAGGTCTTCACGGGCAAAGATTTCTACAAGAGCATCACTTCCGTCAGAAATAATCAAGATTCAAAAAAGACAAATTCTGTCAAGGCCCACCGCGAGGGGTGCAAGGATAACAAAGGCAATCACACAAGTCAGAAAGAGAAATCTTTAAAGTAGAGTGAAAAATTGAGTCAGCAGAAAGAAAAGATAAAGCGGGACGGTTGGGATTGCAATCGCCAGTTTACTCCTCTCGAGCATCCTCTCGACGAAATCCTTGAATATATGTTGGCCAAGGAATTGGTAAAACTCCCAAGAGTCGCAAATCCTCCCACAGTCATGGGAAAATTCAGGGATCAATTCTGTAAATTTCATAGGGCAGTAGGACATGATACCGACCATTGTTTCGTCTTCAAGAACATTGTCCAAGATCATATCGACAAGAATTTCTTCGTTGAGAATAAGAAAGAATACCAATCGACCGTCTTATCCAAGTCTCAGCAGAAATCAAACACTCAACAAGAGGTGCAGTGTGATGATCCGAACCAGGATCGCAAGATAGCCCCATTGGATCAAATATTTGATACTTTTCTGAAATACATGCTTACAAAAGATACAGTCGGATCTCTGAAATCTCATTTCACTCTCTCTGCCAATGATAGCAAAAGCAACAAGAAAGATTATGATCATCCTTCAGAGGGATCCAAGGGCCAAAAAGGAAAGTTCTCCAACAATGATAAGCCTCTCCAATCTAGTCCTCAGCATAAAGGGAAAGATCAAGAAAAGCCAAAGCACAAGGATTGTAATACGGATCAAAAGTTCACCCCTCTAGATCAGACACTAGAGAATGTTCTGAAATACATGCTCGCAAAAGATATGATCCGTTTACCTAAAGTAGCTGATCCCGCAACAGCCATGGGAAGGTTTAAAGATCAGTTCTGCGAATTTCATCGGGCAATGGGTCACGATACCGAGCATTGTTTTGTCCTTAAAAATATTGTTCAAGACGGCATTGACAAGAATTTCCTCGTTGGAGATGAAAAGGAGGACCATTCATCTTGATCATGTTTCTCACCAATCATTCAAAAGTTGATAACACTAGTGCTTTCCCAATTTCTCATCTTGCTTTTATTATTTCAAAGGGATGATGTAATCCCGTCTGTCTTTCCCTTATTTGTTACCTTTCCTTCAATACATCAATAAAGTTTCAATTTTTCTCGCAAGCTCGGTGCCATTTTTTTATTCTCCTCGGCAAAATGTTCTTTTATCAGGAATAACCTCTTCCGAGTCTCTTCTGAATCAATTAAAAGCTAGTTGCCGTGTCACCTTCGGAGAGCGCTCTTCGAACATCAATCATTTATCCTTTTGTTCAAATTCTTCTTTCCCAGTTACACTGGGGCATTTTTAAATTTTCATTTTATCTTCAAAACTTTCTGTATGCAGGCAGGATCAAACAAATCTCTCATTTTGCACGCATGTGCACCCATTTACATTCATTTGCATTTGCATGCATTCATTCGCATTCATCTGCATCAATTTGCATTTGCATCGATTACCCATTCAGGATAAGGGATAAATTCTGAGACCCCGACAGTTGTCCAAGTCGTCGTGAGGGTGAAGACTGAAAATCTTCCATCAAAATTAATTAGTAATTCTTCAAAATCCAGTGTTCGTGCTGGTAATTTTTTTTAAAAAATCCAGTGTTCGTGCTGGAAAACTTTCAAAACCCAGTGCTCGTACTGGTAACCATTTAAAATCCAGTGCTCGTACTGGTAATTTTCCAAAATCCAGCGCTCGTACTGGTAATCTTTCAAAACCCGGTATTCATACTAGTAATTTTTCAAAACATAATGCTTGTATTGGCATATTTTCAAAATCCGGTGTTTACACTGGTACACTTTAAAATTCAGTGTCCACTGATTTAGTTTTCCTTCGGAATTCGAGTTTCGACTCGAATTTCTTTTCCTTCTAACCGGTTTAGTTTTCCTTTGAGATTCGAGTTCCGACTCGAATTTCTTTTCCTTTTGGTTAACCCAGTTTTCCTTTGAGATTCGAGTTCCGACTCGAATTTCTTTTCCTTCTAATTAATCTAGTTTTCCTTCAGAAATTCGAGTTCCGACTCAAATTTCTTTTTCTTCTAACCGGTTTAGTTTTCCTTTGGGATTCGAGTTCCGACTCGAATTTCCTTTCCTTCTAATCAATCTAGTTTTCCTTCGGGATTCGAGTTCCGACTCAAATTTCTTTTCCTTCCAACCGGTCTAGTTTTCCTTCAGGATCCGAGTTTCGACTCGAATCTTCTTTCCTTCTAGTTGATCTAGTTTTCCTTCGGAATTTGAGTTCCGACTCGAATTTCTTTTCCTTCCAACCGGTCTAGTTTTCCTTCAGGATCCGAGTTCCGACTCGAATCTTCTTTCCTTCTAGTTAATCTAGTTTCCTTCGGGATTCGGGTTCCGACTCGAATTTCTTCTCCTTCCAAATTGATCTACCTTTCCTTCAGGATTCGAGTTCCGACTCGGATTTCTTTTCCTTCCATAATGGACCTAGTTTTCCTTCGAAGATTCGGGTTCCGACTCGAGTTTTCTTTTCCTTCAGAGTTGGTCTAGAAAATCCAAGTTCCGACTTGAATTTTCTTTCAAAATCCAATTCATCTAGTTTTCCTTGAAGAATTGAATTCTGATTCGAATCTTCCCTCAAAAAACCCAGTTTAGCACCTGGTCCATTCAAAGCCCACAAGTCGAAATCATTCCTTCTTAAGCTATGATCCTTAGGTTGAATTCCTATGGAATTGATAGTTCGTAGGTCGAACCCCTACGGGACCAATGTCGTTCTCAATAGAACCAATGTCGTTCTTAGGCTGAATCCCTATAGAACCCATTTTCGACCTTCGGGTCAATCAATTTCCAATTTCCAATTATCAATTCCAAATTTCCAATTTCCAATTTCCAATTTCCAATTTCAAATATCAAATTTCAAAATTCCAATTTCCAAATTTCGACCTTTTGGTCACCTAATACCCAATTCCAAAAAAATTTCTCTTGCGAGAGACCCTTTGTATAGGGAGAGTTCGAGGGAGCTCGCTCTTTTCGCATGCTATCCAATTCGTTCACTTAGCCCCTTTTCAGGGAGAGTTTGAAGGGACTCGTGTCTTTGTGAACCGTTTGCAAAACAAAATTCCAAATTTCACACAAGGAACCCTTTTTATAGGGGGAGACTCGACGGAGACTTGCTTTCCTTGTGGCCCCATAATTTCAGACTAGGCCATTTCATCATGAAGGACCCTCTTTTCAGGGAGAGTGTGATGAACTCGTTCCTTCACGACCAATTTACCAACCTCACCAATTCTGGCCCCCTTTCCATAAGAGAAGCCTAATGTTAGGAAGTTTTGACGAAAGCTTAATTTCTCTTCGAAAGTTCGTTTTGCAAACACCTCCTCTTCAGGGAAGAGAGGAGTAATTCCCAATTCTAATTTCTGAATCTTCTCCTTTGGGGAAAGGAGAAGAGAATTTTTATCATGGATATTTTGCGTTGTGCTTCAAATGCTGGCTTTCACAAAAGGATTTCAAGAAAATTTTGCCAATTTGTCATTAAATATTTGTTGATTTCAAAAATCTTTATTGCACAAAATTATTACCTCAGAATACCCTCAGTATTACTTCCAAAAGGACAAAGCTTTCGCGAAAAAGGATTCAAAGTTCAAAATCTCTTTATTGGCCAACCAAAAGGATGAAGAATAAATCCGCGATATGGCCAGCAAAGAAAACTCAATGTTGTTGCAAAGCCATGAGTGATTGATATTGATCGCAGTCAATGGCACATTTTTAAAGACCATTCTTGAAAAATAAAGCAGTCGAAATATCCTGGGTGATACAGAAAAATCCACTCAATCTCCATATCTTCTCAATCACCTAAGCTGCAATTAAATATCTGCAAAAGTGATCTCTCAATTGTCGTCAAGATGAAGGCGAATTAAGCGAGTCGACCCCTGGGGCCAAAGAAGATTTGGATCATCTCAAAGATGACGGAGTTTGTGACGGATCCTTCCAGGAAAAGTTCAGATCGCCGTCGAGATGAAGGCGAGTGTGATGAGCCTACCGACAAACCCTAAAAGATATTTAATTTCAGCTATCATCTAGAGATTTCCTACCAAAAAGCCAATAATCATCATAATAATCCCTGAGAGAAAAGAAGGATCGGAACATCTCTGAGATGAAGGAGTTTGTGACGTACCCTTCCCAAGAAAAAAAAAAAGAGAGAAAAGTCAGGACATCTCCAAAATGAAGGAGGATGTAATTCCCGAAAAATCCAAGAGAGCTCCAGTCTGCTAAAAAAAAAAAGGAGTGCAGAAAGATCATCATGAGAAAAGAATCCCAGGATATCAGACTGCCGAATCTATCACGAATCTTCTTTAATTTTGTGAAATTCTTTTATCAATATTCTTTCACTAATAGCTCTCGCAATATCAAGAATACTTTCTTTTCCGTCCATATCAAGAAAATTGATAGCTTCCTTGAAAGAAAGTCAATCGCAAGCAATTTGAATTCGAATCTTGATTCTATGAAATTAAACCCAGTCGGAGGTAATACTTCAGGTAGAAAAGAGGGAATACTTTCAAAACAATGTGCATCATTTTCAATTATTTTGAATCAACGATAATTTTCAACATTTTGGCAATATTTTCTAGCTATCCTGGCATGAAACAAGAGCTTGAGGTTCATCTTTGGTGCATCCTGACATCAGTTGTTATCCCTTTTAGGACTTGATAACGGGAGTTTTCAAGATTCCTTCCCTTCTTTGGTATAATCTGAGCGCACGGGTTTTCAGATTCGCACACTTCCCTGTGTCCCCACTGTCCCATCATAGACAGTCCAATTTTGGCTTGAGGTTAAGCCACCAATTTCAGCAAAAGGCAATTTCAAAAGCTATTTAGTCTCAGCAATGAGACGCCCAAAATCAAACCCTTTTCAAGCTTTAGGGACCCCAATTTCCTTTTGCAAAACCCCTATCGGATTCATTGTGCGAAAATCCGAAGGTTCCATCACGGTCTCTTTTTTCGAGGATTCCGTCCATTTTCTGCCCAATCAGGTTAAGGGTATAAACCTGAGCCTCATTTGATGAGGTATTCCATTTTCTGCCCAATCAGGTTAAGGGTATAAACCTGGGCCTCTTTTGATGAGGTATTCCATTTTCTGCCCAATCAGGATAAGGGTACAAACCTGAGCCTCCTTTGATGAGGTATTCCATTTTCCACCCAATCAGGTCAAGGGTACAAACCTAGGCCTCCTTTGATGAGGTATTTCATTTTCTGCCCGATCAGGTTAAGGGTATAAACCTGAGCCTCCTTTGATGAGATATTTCATTGCCCAATCAGGATAAGGGTACAAACCTGGGCCTCCTTTGATGAGGTATTTCATTTTCCGCCCGATCAGGTTAAGGGTATAAACCTGGGCCTCCTTTGATGAGGTATTTCATTTTCCGCCCAGTCAGGTTAAGGGTCAAACCTGAGCTTCGTTTCTACACGAGGTATTTTCTGTCCCATCCAGGTTAAGGGCAAAACCTGAATCTCACTTCATTTTGAAATAAAATTTTCTTCTTATTCTCCATTTCATATCTATCATCACCACTTGAACTAATTCTTTCATACCCAGTCAGATTTATCTAACTGGGGCATTTTTATAATCCAAATTTGGTGTGTTTTCTTTGCCACTAAGCTCGGCTTTCAACCGGCTTAGCAGCAAAGAGGGGCATCTGTAAACACCCCAAATTTTCACCCTCATCCAGTGTTTGTCCATTTCATGTGTCATTGCATATCATTGCATGCATTCGGCATATCATTTCATCGCATTGCATAGCATTGCATGCCATTACATCTCATTCTCGAGATCCAGCACTCCTGTTTTCAAAACATTCAATCCAGATTTGAATTTTAAAAGCTTTTATTTCAAAATCATTTCAAAACCTGGGTTTTTATTCAACACTCTGTCATTTTCCAACCCCAGGACTTTATATTTTGAAATATTTTCTCAAGGAAACAATCTGGATTCATTTCAAATTCAAATTTTAATCGATTTCAATTCACAGATGAGACCCATTGAGGTGGTGTCGCTTCTGAATTCCTCTATTTATCAAATTTTTCAAAATTTTGAAAGTTTCAGTCCGATCAGGACTCTGTCTCAGAGTCCTGATCCGGTCAGAAGTCTGTTTTGAAGTCTGTTTTACTTCCATTTTAAGCCTTTTTCGATTATTTTCAAAATTTAGGTCATTTTACAGAGTCGAGTTAGTTCAGGATTCTATTTTAGAGTTCAGTCGAGTTAGGAGTCTAACCCTGACTGTGTTTTCTGACTTATTTCATCATTTCTTGATAAAATCTTTTGAAAATTCTTTCATTTGGCTTTTAAAATCTAAAATCTCAGAGTCCTAAGAGTTCAGGACTCTAACTCGGAGTTCCAGTTCGCTTGAGACCCTATTTTCAAAGATCTTGAATTTCAAATATCGATTTTAACCCCTTTTCAAAGCCATTTTCAGTGTTTATTTCAAAATTTCTAAAACTCGATGTGGGCCCACTCAGTTGGCACCATATCCAGAGGGATTATAATTCAGTTAGAACCCTATGCCATTTCAAAAATTCTAATTTTAAAATTGCTTTTGAAAATCCTTTTGAAAACTCCTTCAATTTCAAGTTTTAAAATCACTTTTTGAAAAAAATCAAGTAAGGCCCACTCGGGGTGGCGCCACATTTGAGAAAGTCAGGGTTAGCTTAGGCTTAGTCAGTGTCTTGGTTAGTTTTAGAAGTTTAGAAGAGTCAAAATCTATTTTGAAAACTCATTTTTAAAGTTTGGTTTTTAAATTGTTGTTTTTAAAGGTTTTAGTTAAAACTTTAAAAACCCAATATGAGAAAACGCCAAGTGGCGCCACATTTGGGGGATTCTTAGGTTTAGTTAGGGGTTAATTAGGGATTAATTAGGATAATTTAGGTCAAGGGCATATAGGTAACTCCACCCAAAAATCGCCCCCCCTTTAGAGTCCAAAATTTTCAAAATTGTCAATTTTTAAACCTAATTTTTTTATTATAAATAGATGCATAAGGGGGGTCGATTTTCTCATCTCTCTCCTATTGGATTCTTGGAGCTTATCTCTCTTCTCCAGCCCTTCCTCCATTGCAGCAACCTCAAGGTAATTATTTTCTTTAATTTTTAGTTTTTATTTAATATTTTTCATTGTTTTAAGCATGATTTAGCCATTGGCACCATCACTTCCATGGATTAAACCATGGATTCAACCTCAAGAACCATCAAGAATCAGCAAGAACGATCCAAGAAGGTGATCTAACCCTGTTTTGGATGATTTACAGAGATTTTAATCCATTAGAATTAATTTTAATATGATTCTTTACATTATTAACCAAAAAAATATATGATTTACACTTTTTAATGGGTTAAATCTATGTTTTAAAGGTGACATCAAATTCCAGCCATTGATTCCCTGTTTTTATTTTATTTTCATAGTTTATTCATGTTTGTTTTACGTTATATAGCATAGAAATAAGTTTTATTTACTGTTTTATGGTTTATTTTATTTATTTATATTAGTTAATGCATGGTTTTTCAAGTTTCTTAAATTTCTGTGTGTTTTAGGTTTTAGAACAGTAAAGATAATGTTATTTCGGATTGAATTTCTCATTGTTTATTTCTGATTTTTTTATATGTGATGCATGCATGAGTTATTGAGTTACTGTAGAAAAATCAGAGGTTTTGGACCTCGGGAACCCTGTCAAAAAAATCAGACATCAAATCGGATTTTTAAAGCTTTAAAATCATGGTTAAAATCTGGAAGGTAACTTGATGTTTCTCTCATCTTATATTCGATTTTAGATCTGTAAAGTGCTATGGATTCACATTGAGTAAATCTGTCTTCTGTGAAATTTTCAGATTTTTTGATCACTGTTTAGTATTTTTCCCCTTTTAGAGAATCTGTTTTTTAAATTTAAAACTCGTTAGGGTTTACCAAAACCCTAATCAGACTTGTGTTAGTCATAAATCCCAAACCACAGATCAGATTCTAGATCTGTAAAACGTGAGTATTGTTATTTTTTTGTCTACTGTTCACCACTAAAATTTCAGAGATTTTTGTTTAGGATTTCTATTTATGTCTGTATTTTCAATCTGGAATAGCTGTTTTAATCCCTGTTAAGAGTGATATATTTTAGCTCAGATTGCCGGAAGGGTTTCTCCTTAACCGGAGATGATTTTTCCAATATGTAAATTGGTAAATCTATGTTTTTATTCTTAGTTAATCTCTGTAAAATTTCATAAATTTCCATGGAGATTTGACCCCTGGTTCAGGTCTTAGACTGAGACTGGTTGGTGAATTAGGTCAAAAATAGCATATTTTAGAGTTTAATGCAATTTTCGGATTAATTTAATGTCAAAAAATTATTTTTATAATTCCAATTCGACATTAGGGTTATAGCAAGTGCAGGTACAAATTTTTATGGATTTTGGAATCCATTTGATGGCTGAATTAAGCAAATTGCAAAACCGGGTTCCTAAAAGATCTAAAAACACTGCTAAAATCACAGTTTTTGTGATATTATTGGATTTTCGTGCATAAGCATATATTTTTAGGGTTTAATCATGTTCATAATCATATTAGGATGCTTTAGGTTTAATTTGATGCTCATTTGATTTCATTTAGTGCATAAAACCTAAGTTTTTACCAAAATCTATTTCTAAAAACCCTGATTTCGAGGCCATAGTCTTGCTATCAGGGGCAATTTGGTCATTTGACCTAAATTTCGAAATCCCTAACCTTAAATTTCATATGTTTAAGTATGTCATATCATATTTTAGCCTAGTTTATTTGCATTTGAATTTCAAAACTTGCATTTTACCAAATATCTTTCTAAAAACCCTAATTTCAAGGCCATAGTCTTGTTATTAGGGGTATTTTGGTCATTTTGACCCCAATTTCGAAATTTCATATCTTCTCTTTCATATTTATTTCATACTTTATCATTTTTATTTAAGGGAATCAAGGAAAAGGCTTATATCTAGCAAAATCCAGTAATTTCTAGATATTACTGGATAAACCTAGAAAAGCCAACATATTTTCATTAACAAAGTTTTCTAGTTTTGCAGGTACATTGAAGACTTTATTTTTCATGTATTTAAATTTCAATAGTGATGTAATTTGTAATTAAACTTTGGAATAAGAATTTACATTTCCTGCTTAGCTTAGGCAGCATTGCATATAGTTTATTTTTTTTAATAATGTTAATGTGTGATGGATGATGATTCATGCATATTCAAACTCACTATGGTCTACACGAATGGCACATGCACTAGCTTTTATGAAGTTTATAAACTTGGTGGAATTTGTATTTATGGCCATAGTCAGAATATGAATGATACCCAGATTTATGATCTTCACATTAGCCACATTCAGCCTACACTCTTAGGCTAACTTCAAAATGCACTGCATTTCCCAAAAATACAAAAAGTATTTCTCAATTCCTCAAATTCATATTCATTCATTTCATGCATTTTCCAATTCCAATTCAAATTCTAAGTCAAGGGAAATTGAATTCCTCAAAATCTCCTAAGTCTTATAGCAAAATCGATTTTCCTAAAAGCATTGAATTTCAAAGAATATTTCAAATATTTCCTAAGTTCCAAATTCAAATTTTCTAAGTTAGAATTTCAATTTCAAAGTTTGAATTCAGAGAAACCAAGTCTCAGAATCGATTTTCACCAAATGTCAAGGATTTCTCAAAATCGATTTTTATTTCTCTCAGAAGTATATTTCAAATCCCATTTCACGATTTCTCATGTGATATCATTTCCAAGATTTACATTTTCTAAATATTTCAATCATTCAAAGCAAACATCATGTTTTCAAATGTGCATTTTCTGAAAATTCATAGCACTTGCCTGATTCTATGTGCATTTAGAAATTAGAATATGATTTAGACAAGTTGAATAGAGTAGAGCATAAGATTGATCCTTGGTTCAATTACCCCTATTAAAGGTGGCAGGAACGGTTGAACCTCGTACCGACAGGCGAGTCCCATTCTTCGGAATTTTCCCGCATTTTAAAAACGGAGGTGAGTTATTTTCAAAAACTTTTTCAAAGGTCAGTTTGATTTACAAAAGTCAAAAATTTTGCGATGATAACAGGTGGCACCAACCTGAAATACCTGTTTTTACTCATTTTATTTCTTTACTTATTATTTAAAAAAAAAACAACCCCCAAATGGCGCCACAGCCAAACCCTGCCCCAAACTGTTCACTTTACCTAAGTTTTAGGTAAATGAACCCAAAATTTTCAAGTGAAGAAGACGTCTCCCTCTAAAAAAACGGTGAGCTTTTAAAGAATTTTGAATTTCTGTTCCAAAATTTTCAAACTTTTTCAAAAATCAGTTGAGGAGCTTTGAAAAGATTGGATTTTGCGGATAAGGAAGGGCGTCGATCTTTAAAAGAAGCCCCTTTGATCGCCAGAAGGAGGATCAGACTCCAGCTCTCTCAATCTCTCTTCCTCTTTCCCTATCTATCTTTCTTCCTCACCACACTACTCTTCCTCTTCCTCTTTCTTTCCACTGTCGTTCAAGAAACAAGCCTCCAAAGGTCGGCATTCAGAAGATCCAGTTCACACGATCAGGTGAGAAGATGTTTCTCATTTCTACCTTCTGAGGAGGTGAATTCTAATGATCTCATTAGAGCCGATATAAACCATCTCATTTCTTTACTATTTATTGTCATGGTATAACCATGTTACATGATCACTTCATTACCTATGTTTGTAATTTCAAAAATTATATATCATAATCATGCCATACATTGCAAATCCATTGCATTAATCAATGTGTTTTGCATCTCTAGTTGCTTCCCGCACTGAAGATCGATGATGCCTGATAATGACATCATCGGTCTACTTGAATATTAGGTTTTGACTGAATTACCATTTCTCATCCCATGGCCAAAATCTTTTCTTGATGGTTTCTGCATCATAAGCTTTATAAAACAATATTTGCCTTTCACTCACTGTTTTTCAGAGTCGTGTTTGTGTCATCTCGCATGGCATGTCATTGAGTTCATCTTTGCATTTGAAAATTCCCTCAGCAAGAAAGGATTTTCGTGGAATAAAACCTCATTTGGTCTTCTATTCATACACGACATCTTATTTAAAATAATTTTTTTTTATCTTGTTGCCTTTACATATTCTCTCTATTGGACATTAGTATTGTCTAACTCTCCTTCTTTTCACTGTTTTCTGCGTATTTATATAAATTTTTAGTTAGGTGTTTGCATCAAAACGATGTCCAGGCGGACTTATCGTACAGTGAATAGTGCCCTTAACTTAGGCACAACATCTTCTACCTATTCAAATCTTCTTCTTTTACATTCAGTTTTTTGCATTTTACTGATTTCTTGTACTTTACCGTATTTTACATCTTATTATATCATCTCTGTTACATGTTGCATCGGCATGTCTGTAGCGTTTCAATAGTCCCAAACTTGTTGCAGTAGGATTGCCATTAGCCTTGCGCCTACCGTCAATTCATCATAAGTTCTATAGTTTCTAATGACAAGGGATACAGTAATTCAGGAAGCATAGTCATCAATTTAACATTTGATTCATAGTTGTCTTTTATAAAATCCAGATCTGGAGTTCTGTTGGGTCTTTGCAAGAAACCTTTGTTGTAACAGAGGTGACATATGCTATCACCACTGTGAGATTCAATTTCATGGTGATTGACTGTGTACTTTTCTCAATATTTGCTAAAATTGATAAAAAAAATCTATCATACGGACTTTGTATTCTATCAGGTGAGATTTGGGTTCACAACATATTACTGTACTTCAATGAATATAGCACCTAGTTCTGTGTATAAAGGACCAGAGCAGTCCTTTGTAAATTGAGCCATTGCATAGCTCCACGGCATCAAGATACTGATCGAGACAATTGGCGCCAATGAAAGACCTGTTTGATATACCGATCTGACACAGATTCAGAATTGTAAAATATATGTGTTCTTAAATTAGATTTGTTTTATTGCAGCTTTATCCTTATATCACCTCATCTCAGCACTTATATTTCAGCATTTTAGCTTACCTGCACTTGCATTTCCGTATGGCTATCAATTCTTCTTTATTAGTCGTGAACCTATCAGGTGGGTTTTGCATTATTACTACTATGTTTGCATAATCAGGATGACATGTTTTGTTGATATTGAGACTATAACAGTGATGAAAATTAAATTTAATAGTAAGGTTAAAGTCCAGTCAGATTCAATACAGTTTCTACCTTACCTGTGTGTATGCCATAAGAAAGAAAGCACAAATCAACTTGTAGGAAGTAACCTGTGTCTAACAGTGCATTTTGAAGGATGTCCATTAGTCCTATATGAGTTCACACTAGTCAATGGTTTCATCATCATATATCATCAGCATGTTGCTATACCTGCGTTTGTTCCATTTCGTATTATGTAGGCTCATCTGCATTTGTGTCTAGTGTTTCTCACTTGTATATAGTTCATCTTATTATACAATCTACTCTCTGCACCTACATTCAGTCTCTTTCCTTTGGGGCACGCTGTACCTGTAGCATACTTAGCAATAGCTACATCCTGCTGCACATCCATTATACTTATTCATCTGCGTATCCATTTTACTGTTTCATCTCATCTGTAATATTTACATTGTCATTTGTATATTATAGTATGTTCTCACATTCAATCCATTGTATCCACTATCACCTTTGATAATGCATGAAATGCACATCATGTTATGAAGATATTCATGCATTTTTATATGATTTTAAGGTTTAGAACCCATGATTGGATGCATTTTGACATAAAGGAGCCATGGTTCGAATTTTAGAAAAATCAGAGTTAAATTGAGTGAGTTATGGCAATTTTAGTGTTTGGGCATGGGTTTCAAGGTGATTCGGATCCAGATCTGACCCAAATAGGCTGTTTTGGACCTTGGGTCAGTGTTTAAAACCTAAAAACCCACCTCACACGTGATCCATTACCCATTTAGAAAAGGTTTTCAGAAAACCCCCTCCAAAAGAGGCGCATAACAATAAAGTTTTTTATAAACCTCTTTCTAAAAAGTGCCCAAAGTATAAATATAAGTTTTCTGAAACCCTAACACGTTTTTGCCTTGGGATTTGTGCCCCCTCATCTGATTCTTGCTCCAGCCACCTTCTTCCCCACTCATTCCACGCCACCTCCATTGAAGACTTGGATTTTGCTTGAAATTCAATCATTTTCCTTGTGTTCTTTCGATTCATTCTCACATATCTTGTCGTTCCTTCTCATCCTTGCTGGTTATTGTGAACACCCCAAAATTTTCAAAGTTTTGTAAAAATGACCTTTTTGCCACTGTCCCCGTATTCTGAGAAAATCAAAGCTAAATTTCAGTTATTCTTCAGATCTTTTGGGTTAAATTCCATGTTGATATATTCAAACTCGATTTCGGAGCCAAACCAAGTGTTTAAAGTCCAAATCTGAGCCTCATTGTCCAAATTTTCAAATTAAAATTTCAAAATACCAAAAATAAATTTTTGAAAAGCTCAGACAGTCCATCTGGTATCCTGTTGGATTCACAACCCTGTATTTCTCAATTCGTATTTCTCAATTCGAGGTTTTAAACCTCAAATATTTCCTAAAAATCCAAATATAAACCCATTTTCTGAAGAAATTTCCCCAAATTAGCCTTGAATTCTCAAGAAAACCCTCCTTTGTAAATATTTTGCAAAAATACAAAAAAAATAGTCTTAAAACTTTATTTTCTCATAAATTTTAGAATTTTACTCTAAAAATACAAAAATATGGAAAAATAGCACAGAAACCAAAAAAAAAATTAGAAAAATTACGAGAAAAACAAATGGTTTTAAGCTTTTTAAAGTTAATTTTGCTAAAAATCTCATTTGAAAAACCATTTTACAAAAAGTTTCTTGAAAAAAATCCTCTTTTTGGAAAATAAGAAAAGTGCAAACGGCCTCGTTCCCATGCACTCCGCCCTCTCATTTTCTACCCTCCATCTCCAACGATCTTTGCATTCTCCCCCTTTCATCTTCAACAAACGGCCTCTCGAATTTTCCTTCTTCTCTTTAAAGAGAGGATCCCTTTTTCTTCCTGGGATTATCCACTTTCACGCAACAAACCCTCCTTCGGTATCATCCATTCTTCACTTCGTCCATTTTTCCTTCTCTCATCCACGATCGAGCATCCAGTCTTCATCATCGACCAATTTCTTCTTCCAGCATCAGCCTCTCCATCCGATCACGCCTCTCCTCCTTCTTCATTGGAAAAGAGGATTTAAAGAACAGGCGGAAGGGAAGCTCTCTGATCCTTGTTTCCTTGTTCTTTCCCGATCTTCTTCCCCAGTCGCCTAAAGGAGGCCAATCTGTACAACATTGGCCACGCAAAACCAGCTTCATCTACACAAGGTTAAAACTACAACAGCTAAAGAATCCCTCCCTTCGGTCAATTCACGGTAAGAACCCCTTTTCCATTTTCTCTGTTAAGTTTTCTGCATTTTTTTTTCTTTCCTCGTTCTTACCTCATCAATGCATCCTCTGTAATCCAGATTTGCATATAGCAAATTTGGTTTATAGAAAGGCAACATTCACGGAATCCATTGATTCCAACATCCAATTTATTTAGTTTTTTTCTCTAACCTTCTCGATGCAAAGCATTACGCATCATTCGTTATTCATCTGTTGTATTGAGTTTCATTTTTTTTATAAGTATGTTGATCTATTGCGTCCCCCATTAATTCATTTCATCAACCAATATTTAATGATATTACTGTTCCATTCCATTTTTAGACACGATCGTCTGTTATAAGAAACACCCAAGATCGAGTCATTCATGTGTTTTTGGCCCCCGTAGTTCTGTTTGCAGTCTACTGTGAACTGGCTGCGATCATCCAATTATGATCCCTTAATCCTTCTCTCCCTTGTTACACTGGTTTCCTTATAGCATAGTCCTGTTTAACCAACGTGATCAAAGAGGACATTGACCCTTACTGACTCTATTCCTTTTGTCCACTAAAAACTGGTTCAAACAAGTGCTGGTCTGCAGTTATATTACACTCATAATGTTCATATACATTGTATATGGTCATTTGTTATATCCTGCTACTTAGTGTCTTAGATTCATCATTCACTTTATATTCATTCCATACTAACCTTGATATTCTCATTGCACTTTACAGTTTATCTTATTTTCTCCATTTAGCTATCCTCTGTTTCATTAGATTTTTAGGGTGTGTGATATCTTTTCTAGTATGATTTATTGTTTTACATCATTTAGATTTTCTGTTGTTTATCTGTATATTATCTTACATTCCATCTCATTCATCTATGACATGGTAATATTTTAGCAGCATTTCTGTTTCATTTACATCCTTAAGTTCTTCTCCACTTTTTGGTACCTTGTTTCTTTTACCATTCATCATCACATTGCTACTGTTAAAGTGGCATAACTAGTTTTCTTTTTTTTCTTTTTCATCAGCATTTCCATATATAACATGTGTTTTTCCTATTCCAGTTCGATTCTTGCACAGTAGTTCAAACTCCCCATGTGTGCTAGCATGTGTGCACTCCTTTCTTTTTTTATGGCAGTAAAAATCACTCAATACCATCAGATGTTAGCATATCATTTGTGAATGTTCTTGATAGTGCTGGAGCTCTAGTTAAACTAATTCTGTATAAAGGAAAAATATATACACCGACTGATTCCTTCATGACCTCATGGGAGGAGGAACATATGAGCTTCTTGGAGACATTCCAGTCGTGATTCATGCAGATGATCCAACAGCACAGGCCGATGATGCATCGACACCATCCAAGCATAGTCTTGACTCAGAATTCATGTTGAAGTCGGCTCACAGAATTAACCCATTTTGAGTTGAGCTTGTTTCCCTTCAGATTCGTGATTTCATTGATCACTTTAGCAGATTGGTTTCAATGATACCAGCTGAAAAAAAATGAACCACCGAATGCTGGATTATCCTGGCATTCCTGCATTGGGTGCCATAAGCACCTCAGCTGCAAACACTCCTGCATCTCACATACCCTGTAGGTAAAGTGGGAATTCATCTGTCAAGTGATGTCCTGTGGCTGCACAAGCGGAGGGTTTGTATATTGAGAGTTGACTGACATACTCGCTTACCAGCCAGTCATTAGCCTTACAGATAACAATGGCAATCGTGAATCACCATCACCTTTTTTATTTTAAATTGCCATATGTTTATGTTTCCTGCAAAACACATTGTTGTATATTCATCCTTCATTCACTAAAATACACTGTTATTGCATTCAACTACACCCACCTTCATTCCAGCCACATATTACATGCTTCTGCTTCTGCTACACAGCAACATACACCCATGCTGTCACCTACAGTGATATTTTAGGCATTACTGTGATTGCACTTTTGATATCCACAGCAGTGTGTGCACACTACTGTAGTTCCATTTGGTCACCTATGGTAGTGCTGAATGCTGCTGCAACTGGCTGCATCTTCAGCACCTTAGCTTTTCTCACAGAAATCACACATCTTCACCATTTTCCTGCACTTCCACTATCTCACAAGCCATCATCCACCTACTTTGCATCCATATGATATATGTATGTATACATATGAATATATATATATATATATATATATATATGTATACATATGAATATATATATATATATATATGTGTGTGTGTGTGTGTGTGTATATATATTATTTCCTATCCTTCCACACTTTAGATCATAAATGTCGCTGCATTTAGCATTCAGCACAAGATAGGTATATAGGTTTCTCACCATTTGTATCTCTAATATCAAAGTGACACTTGCAATCCTCCTAATCTTTTTATTAAAAGTGTTTTGCAAGAAATACATGGAAGATGCTGTTTTTTAGAATTAGAGACTCTTATAAATTCTGAGTTGAAATTTGTAATAGCTAGATATAATGAGAATTCATATTTTCAGCTTTAGATAGAATGAATGAGCATTGTAAATTACTTGATTTCATATCATTTTCTTCTTTTACTTTCAAAAATTCACAAATGGGAACACGAATGGCACGTGCACCATTTTATAAAAGGTGATTAAAGCCTAAGTTGATGATTTGCATCAATGGCCATAGTCAGGATGTGAACAAAACTTAGGATTTTCATCTTTTATGGAATAACACTGGATCCAAACTGGATCTCTTTTAAAAAATCATCATATTTTTAATTATTTTTCTTCTTTTATCAGGGTTTAAATTAAAATTAACTCAAAATGTATATCAATGACCATAGCCAGGATATATTGAGAGTTAATTTCATTCTAAACTCTATAAAAGCACCAAAATATGTTTTATTCTTTATCTGAATTTAAATATGATTAGTGTATAATACATTTAATGACCATAGTCAGGGATGTATTATATCTTCAATCTTATTTTAATTCATCTGAAGAATGAAATATACTTTTCAAATCCAATTTCAAAATTCTTTAAATTCATTCATCATTTAGGATAGAATTGCATCATATTTTCCAAATTCTCTTTTAAAAACTCTAAGTGATTTCCTTCAGATATCTTCTTCACTTCTCAAATCAACTTTCAAACTTCTGTAAAATTCAAATACCATCTTCAGATTCTAACCTTAGATTCAAAGTCCAATTTGACTTTGAAATCCATTTTGTATATCCCACAAGTCAAATTCAATTTCAAAGTTCAATTTAAATCTGAAGTCTCTGATTCATCTGATTCAAAATCATGTTTATCTTCTTATCTTCAAATTCAAAATCAAAGTTCGAGATTGATTCTGAATCTCAAAGACTTGACTCTCCCTAAATATTAAAATTCAATATGGGTTTTCAAAACCGAGATCCATCTTCAAAAAGTCCCATTTTGGACTTTCAAAATCCAAATCCAAAGCTAGATCCCAATCTCAACTTGGATCCAGATTTCCAAATACAATCTCCACCTTTGGATCTTAGACTTAAGATCCAAATTTCATTTTAGGATCCAGAATCCAACCCCATCTTGGATCTTAGACTTCAGATCCAAATTCCATCTTGGATTCCAGATCTTGGATCCAATTCTATTTAGGATCCAGAATCCAACTCCATCTTGGATCTCAGACTTTAGATCCAAAATCCATTTTTAGGATCCAGAATCCAACTTCATCTTGGATCTTAGACTTCAGATCCAATTCCGTCTTGGATCTCAGGCTTCAGATCCAAAATCTATTTTACGATCCAGAATCCAATTTCCATCTTGGATCTCAGACTTCAGATCCAAAACCCATTTTAGGATCCAGAATCCAATTCCATCTTGGATTCCAGATCTTGGATCCGATTCATCCAGAATTCAACTTCATCATTGGATCTCAGATTTCAGATCCAATTCCCATTTAGGATTCTAAATCCAGAATTCAATTTCATCTTGGATCTCAATTCTATCTAGGATCCAGACTATTGATTCAAATTTTATCTTGAATTCCAAATTTCAAATCAAATTCTATTCCGAATTCCAACTTTCAAAACCAATTCCATTTTCATTCCAGATTTCAAAATCTAAGTTTATCTTGATTCCCAAAATTCCATAAACCAATTCTGTTTCTTAATTCTATTTGGATTTCTCAAATCTCATTCTGAGTTCAAACTTCAAAGGTAGAATTCAATTCCATTTCAAACATTCATCCAGGTTCAAAATTCTAAATCAAAGTCCATTTATGACTTTGAAACTTCCTCTTTTTCTCCTTTTATCTCAGCTTCAAAACATTTTTTTCAAAATCAAAGATTTATTCTCAAACTCTGATTATTTCAAAAACTTAGAACTTTAAATCTCAAGTTCTAAGTTAGAAACCATTTCTTCACTCTATTATCAGATTCATCTGAAAAACACTTGGAGATTTCCAAAATCATTTTTTCAAAAAGTGCATACATCCTTGCGTTGCACAAGCATGATTCTTTGTGTGTTTAGATTTAGGATAAATTCTTAGATAATACTTTAACAAAGCAAAAGGCATGAATTCGACCCTTGGTTCGATTACCCCTGGTAAAGGCGCTAGGAACGGTCGGACCTCGTACCGATGAGCGAGCCCCGTCTCCCAATTTCCCCACAATATTTCAAAATGGAGGCGGGTTATTTTTCTAAATATTTTCAAAATTAAGGTCAAGTGAGACCTTCGCAAAAGAGTTCCTCTTTTTTTCTTTCTTTTCTTTTCTCTTCTCTCTTCTTTTCTGTCTTTTCATTTCTCCCTTTCAAAAAGGAGGAAATAGGGATTGGAAAGGAAAAGAGAAGGAAGAGAGAGAAAGAATACAAAGAGAGGAAAAATTTTGCGATGATCACAGTTTTGGCGACTGTGATGGGACTCGCCTTCATCCGGTCAAATTTATGCCTTTTTCTTTTGCCTTGATATTATTTAAGTCTTTATTCTACGAATGTCAACTTCATTTTCATGCAAACCTTAGGAACCTAGACTCTGTCCTAAGCTGACATCATTGCATATAGGATTTAAGTATGGTTTGGTAGGACCATATTGAGGAGATTATTCCATGTTCACATTAGACTTAGGTCTGAAATACAACTCTCCTCAATTCTAGGGATTGAATGCAAAACAATGTATGAAAATGTATGCTCCTCTTCATTTTTATCTATCTCTTTTAGGACTTGCATTAAGAGCCATCTAATTTCTTGCATGTTGAGCATATTTTTGAAAACATCCCTACCTATATTGTCCCGGTCTTCACGTTGCTGGGCTGTCTCACTGAACCATAGTTCGGGATAGAGCCTCACAACTGGACCACCTATTTGGGTTCGCGCCCCCCTACCACGTACCTAAGGGCCATAGTCTGAGGTATATCGATAGGTGCTCAAGGATGTTGGGAAGCCATTACCTTAGAACCAGAGAAATATTTCTTTGCCACGTACTTCGAGCTTCGGCTTGAGTATATCGGTGTATCTTGATTGAAATCAGATGATCTAAACCTTAGAGTTAGGATTAAGGTCCTATCAGCCATTTCAAAATATTGCATTTAGAGTCAGCTTTAGGGAGTGCTGTGTGCGCAACTTTTGTGATGCGATGTTTATATATATATATATATATATATATATATATATATATATATATATATATATATATATCAAACCTTTTCAAAAACCCTGGGTGTATTATTCAAAATTTCCCCTTTAAAAAAACCCAGGTGTATATTTTCCTTTAACCTACATTCTTTTCTCTTTTAAGATCAAATTTTCTTCAAAACCCTGGAAAATTCCTTTAAAATTTTCTCGATCTCTCAAAAATTTCCAGGTTTGATTCTTCAAGAGTCTATCCGTAAGTCCTGCATTCTATCTAATTCTCCTTATCTCTTCTTTGCCCCAGTATTATTCTAAATGACGTCCAATTCTCTCGATGTTGTCTTTCTCAAAGATCATGTCTTCTATCAGATTCAGGATGGATCCCCGGATCATCGGGTCATCCAGTCTCATCCTTTCTTCTCTCGGTGGTATTATTCTTGGTTCGCCACCTTCTCGCGTATGTTCTCAGACCACCTAGATGACTGTGGGTTGGAGATGGCATCAGCATTAGGCAAGCGAACCATCAATGGACGTCTGATTCAAGCTATGGCAGAACGATGGAATCCACATACCTGCACATTTTGGTTTCCTTGAGGAGAGATAACTCTACTGATGGACGTATTCAACGATATTATGGGATTGCCCGAACCAGCTGGTCAGCCAGATGATCCTGTCGAGCAGCAGTTCCTGATCAACATTAAAGGGGTAGATGTTCGAGAAGCTTTGGCCAGAGCGACAGGAAGCATATCCTAGCCTCTCACTGAGATCGATGGGAATCAGTTCATTGACCTGTTCAGACTCTATCGCAAGTACGGAGCTTGCGAAGAGGTTGGCACTTTGTCTCGAGCAGCAAAAGACAAAATTCAGCATGCCATGATCCTATGCACAGTAGGATTAGCTTTCTTCCAAGATGGTCAGAATTTCATAGATATCAGAGTTGCCCAACTCTTTCGAAGATTGGGAAGCAAGCAGACCCGTCAACTTTCAGTCTCCATGGCCGCATTAGCCTTTCTTTACCGAGGCTTGGCTCATTTTGCCCTTGGAGAGACCATTCTGGTGGAAGGATGCACTTATGCCTTGCAGTCGTGGTTCCTGCGACATGTTCCATCAAAGGCCAGTTCCTTCAGATTCAGCAGTAAGCAGCCTAAATCTGTCATTTAGTGTCAAACATTGATCGAGAAACTGCATCAGGAGGAGATTGTTTGGAACTTCTTCGACAGAAAAGAATCAGTTCCTTGTTACACTTATGCTCACAGCAAGCGCTACAGATTGCTCGGCCCCTTCTTTTGTGTCGATTATCAACCAGAAAGGTGTCTCAGACAGTTTTCGCAACGGCAGGTTCACACCAACATCCGCTTCTTGACAGGCAATATGCCAGAATTCAATCTACAATCGGATCAGTGGTCTGGGGCATACCATGTCACCAAATATACTTGGGATTTCTTCATTTCTCTATCTGTATTTCCAAGATCAAATGTATCTTTTGAATATCAAGAGTGGTGGCAAACTGTCTGCCCACCCTCTCTCTGTCTTTGAATATTACTATCAATAAAAATTACTTTTTGGGCTAAATTTTATTCTTTTATTTTGTTTTATAGCATAAATGGTCACGATTCTGGTGACGACCTCATTTCGGGTAAATGGGACAGTCCTCCTACTTCTCTTCAATATCTTTTATCATGGTTGACGACCTCGCCTAGGTAACAAGGCACATTTTTCCGTTATCATAAAATGGTAACACAATTATCACAAGTCTTGTGATGACCAAATCCCGGGTAATGGGATAATCTCTTAAAAAGTTATCTACCAAAGCCCTTCATTCTTGCTTTTTCCAAAAGAATCGTGGTTTGCAAAAAGTCTCTTCTATACTCTAATCATTCCCATATTCTGCAGGAAAACTTTGGCATCCCAAGATGGTTCAGACTAGAGCTGGTAAGCAGACTGTTCAGCAGCACAGCGACAGTGAGCAAGAAGAGATGAATTCTCCCAGATCATCTAAGAAACATGACTCAGGGGAAGAAAGTGATGTCGATCCTGCTATGTACAGAGTTTTTCAAAAGATGATGACCAAAATGATGGCAGAGCAGGCTAAGGCTGGTCCAAAGAAAGCAGTTGCTAAAAGCAAGATTAAGAAAAAGCTCATGAAAAAGCCTGTCAAGATCAGTAAGCAGAAAATACAGTGTGACAGTACTTTTGAGAACTCAGAATCGGCAGAAGAAGACTCTGAAGGAGAAGAGCAGTTGATGTATGTCCCCAAGCATCTGCGACAGCCTAAGAGGACAGTTGAGGAGCCTGTATCAGTGAAACCCAAGTACTGGGCACCAGCGGAAGATCTGATCCAAGCATTAACAAAGATAGTCAAGGATCTACAAATCCGAGACAAGGGAAAAAGGTCATACACCAGGCAAGATTTTTACCTTGGATTGGAAGGGGATAACGATCTGGAGAATCTCCCCCAAAAAATCATTAAGTTCGATGGAACCGGCGATCCTAAAGCTCATTTGGCTATGTTTTTTGCAGAATGCGCCCGGTTCAACGAGGATAACTGTGCCCTTTTCCTCTATTTCTCACGCAGTTTGGAGGAGATAGTTGCCAAGTGGTACGCCGAGCATGTCAATCCCATTGAATTGAGGGATTTCGACAAAATTGTCAACATATTTGTTGAGCGCTTTCTGTTCAACACAGAAGCTCTGCCTACGCTCAACCATCTATACAACCTCAAGCAGGAACCCAATGAAAAGGCCAAGGATTTCATTCACAAATGGAGGAGTATTTGTAATAAGATGAGAAATCCCATTTCTGAGAAACATGCCCTCCAAATCATTCTCAACAACTTCTCACAACCTCATCTTTCCATACCTGTCCAAGTCATTTCTTGAACTAACAGAACGAGCAGAATGAATCAAAATGGGAGTAGAGAATGGAATGTATGAAGGTGTCACTCTGGCTAAGAATGTTCGGGATCCGAAGAAGAAGGCACACTTTACTTACTTGGCTGAGGTTTCAGGTGACAACCAGGGCAGTAGCAGCAAGAACGGCAGCGACAGTGGCACGAAGCCTAAGCAGAACAGAGGTAGAAAAGGAAAATTTTTCAAGAACAATGATAAGCTTCTCTCAAGCGGTCCTCAACAAAAAGGGGATCTTCAGGAAAAGCCCAAGCATATCAATTGGAGCAGGGATCGAAAATTTACTCCCCTCGATCAGCCTTTGGAAAAAGTTCTAAAATATTTATTGTCCCACGGAATGGTAAAACTTTCCAAAGTCGCAGATCTGCCAATAATCACGGGAAGATTCAAGGAGCAGTATTGCAAGTTCCACAGGGCGACATGGCATGATACAGAATATTGTTTCATCCTGAAGCACTTGATCCAGGACTGTATTGATAAAAGCATCCTTATAGAAGATGAAGAGGAAGGAAAAATGAAAATCTTGTCCGCCCCATTCCCAAAACATTCCGCCGCAGCCATTTCAGAACATTCATTCCTTCCACAAAGCCATATACATCCATGCTCTAGTGAAGACATAAGTCTTCAGCATCAGGTGATGGTTCTGCATCAAGATTAACCTACATCTCAGAAGATGAATATCTTCTCGTTTTTTAACAAAATGAATGCATCAGGTTAGAGCGGAAAAACTCAAGTTTTTCCAAAAAGATTCCTTAAGAAGGAAGTCTGCGCAGAGGAAGCAGAAACCTCTAAGGCAACAGAAGAGCAGGACAAAAATCTCCAGAAGCTGATTACAACGCTCTCCAACATTTCCATCTTTGAATTAACTCATGATTCTCCCAAGCATCAGGAAATGCTAGATGATTTATTGAGGAAGATTAAGGTGAAGCCAGACACTACACCCGAAGACATGGCGCAGATCGTGAATCAGACAATGACTAATGCGCCTATCACCTTTTCAGATGAGGACTTGCCAAAGCCTCATTCATTTCATAACAATGCACTGTTTATCGTAGTAAGGACCAGAGGGCATGACTGTCCCGCATGTACTTGTCGATGGAGGCAGCAGTCTAAATATTTGCCCAGAAATGACAGCAAAGGCCTTAGGATTGAAAGAAGAGGAATATGTGTTTGATCCTATTACCATCTATGGCTTCGATAATCATGGGCAGACTGCAAAGGGCAAAATCTTTCTAGAAATCTTCATTAACTATTCAATACACACCGTCCTATTCCATGTCGTCAATGTGCCGCCAACTTATAATCTTCTGTTGGGACGAACATGGAACCATAATGTCAATGTTGTTCCATCAACCCTCCATCAATGCATAAAATGGTCCAAGGGAGGAATGATTATCACCATTCTGGGCGAAGATCCTGAAGAGAGGCTTCCACAGCCTATGATTCCCCGTCCGACATTTACAGCGGATATTCCCAGCATCCGGAAAGTGGATGAAATCAACCTCAGCGAGAGCTTAGAAATGCTGAAGCTGAAAGATGTCATGGAAGAAGAAAATATGGCAGCAATAGTCCAATGGCAGGAACCCTATTTCTTCAAGTTAGGAGGACGTATCAACTACACCTCCTTCAAAGATCATCCTTTATTTCCCCAATTTTCCAAAGCAAGAAAAGGACTTGATCTGTTGCTAAAACATGGATATCAGCCATTCCGAGGCATGGGGAAAAATGAGGACAGCATAGTGGAGCCTATCATTCCCGTTCAGCATTCAGACAGTTCAGGGTTGGGATTCGCCGACCAGACTTCCAGCAAGGAAACAATATTTGTCAGAGGAAACAATTGAAAAGATGATGCCTTAGTTTTCCTGCTTTCTTCTCTTATTTTTCTGTTAATCTTGTAGGGACGACACAATCCCATCTTTTTGTCAGAACTTGTAAATATCTTACTTCCAATCAATGAAAGATCAATCTTCTCTTCATATTTTGAGCATCTATTATTCTTGCTTACATTTTGTCTGTGCCATTATTCTTTGCCTTGTACAAAAAGCTTGTTATGGCTTGTAATTTCTATTAAAAACTTTTCTTGGTATTTTCAGGATCATAACTTCTGAATCAATGAAGAAATTCATTATCAATCCCAAATATTTAAAATTGGCAAGGATTCCTAAGATAAAAGACAGAGCAGAGGTCAGTCAGGCAGCAGAGCAGACCGAAGAGCTAGTAGAGTTTGATTCAACTATCCAAGAATTGCCAGAATTTGCTCACATTCAGAAGCAGGATGAACCCTCATCTTTGGTTCAAGATCCAACTGAGGACATCAACATTGGTTTGGAAGATGATCCAAAAGTTCTCAAAATCGGTTCGAGTCTGAATGCAGTTGAAAAAGCAAGACTCATCCAATTCCTTAAAAAGCATCAAGAAGTATTTGTCTGGACTTATGAAGATATGCCAGGATTAGATCCCAAGTTGGTTGAGCATCGACTTAAATTGAAACCAGATTCCAGACCAATCAAGCAGAAACTGAAAAAATTGGACCCTCGAGTTGAGCAACAAGTTAAGGAAGGACTTGAAGATTTATTGAAAGCAGGCTTCATCCGAGCCATAGATTACCCCGATTGGTTGGCAAATATCGTGGCAGTTCCTAAAAAGAACGGGAAAGTTCGAATCTGCATTGATTTCAGGGATCTCAATAAGGCTACCCCAAAGGATGATTATCCATTTCCCAATATTGATCTTCTGATCGATAGCACGACAGGTCATGCCATGTTTTTCTTTATGAATGGATACTCATGTTATAATCAGATCAAGCTGGCCATTTGTGATCAGTCAAAGACTTTTTTTACTACACCATGGGGAACCTTCTGCTATACAATCATGCCGTTCAGACTCAAAAATGCCGAGGCAACCTATCAAAGGGAAATGGCCGTTATTTTCCACAATCAGATGCAAAAAAATATGGATGCATATGTGGATGACATTCTGGTCAAGTCTAAAGAAGAAGCGGATCACCTCGGTGCTCTTGGTCAAGTCTTTGAAAGACTCATTCTTTACAATTTGAGACTTAATCCTCAGAAATGTGTCTTTGGAGTAGAGTTGGGTAAATTACTCGGCTTCATAATCAGCAAGAAAGGAATAGAGGTGGACCCGGCTAAAGCAAAAGCAATTATTGACATGCCGCCTCCAACTAACCTCAGGGAACTGCGAAGCCTTCAAGGGCGTATCCAGTCTATTCGCAGATTCATCTCGAATTTGGCTATGAGATGTGAACCCTTCAATCATATGCTAAAAAAAGGAGTAAAATTTGAATAGAGATCAGAATGTCAGCTCTCGTTTGAGCGCATCAAGCAGTATCTTCTTAATCTACCAGTTTTGAAGCCGCCAAAGTTGGGGAAGCCTCTCTTACTATATATTTCCGTCAATCAGAATGCTTGTGGTGGATTCCTCGCATAGTATGAAGAAGGCAGCCTGATAGAGCATGTCATATATTATGTGAGCAAAACTTTCATTGATTATGAAAAGAAGTATTCTCAAATGGAGAAGACTTGTCTAGCTCTGGTTTAGATGTGCCAAAAATTAAGACATTACTTGTTGGCATCTGAAATTAAATTCCTATCAAAACTTAATCCTCTCAGATACATTCTTGAGCAACCATTTCTCACCGGACGGATTGCGAAGTGGCAAGTCCTTCTAATGAAATATGACTTAGAGTATGTTTCTCAAAAGTTGGGCCAAGCAATCGCAGATCAGTTGGCAGATTTTCCTTTGACAGAAGAAATTAAAGCAGAGGATGATTTTCCTGATGAGCCCATCTGCAATATCCAACAGCCTCCAGTTTGGAACCTATTTTTCGATGGCTCTAAAAATATGTCTGACATAGGGATTGGAGTCTTGTTGATCACTCCAGAAAAAGAAATGATCCCTTATTCTCTCAAGCTTGGTGTCCAATGCACTCATAATATGGCCGAGTATGAAGTTCTAATACAAGGCCTCAAAATCCTGCAAAGTTTCAATGTCAAGAGAGTGCATGCCTTTGGCGATTCATTACTTGTTGTCAGTCAAGTTAACACTGAATGGCAGGTAAAATATTCAAAATTGATCCTGTATCAGAAGATCGTCTTAGCCCTTGTGGACAACTTTGAAGAATTTCAGCTCAATCATATCAGGAGAGAGCACAATCAGATAGCAGATGGCTTAGCTAGCCTGAGCTCCATTTTATCCTTCAAAGGCAGTGAATCATGAAATTTCACTAGAGGGGGGGTGAATAGTGAAATACGATGCAAGTTGATATAATAAAAAATAAAGCAATAAGGCAACACAATAAACACAGGATTTATACTGGTTTGACCAAAACCCTGACCTACATCCAGTCCCCAAGCAAACCACTTGAGCTTTCCACTATAACATCCGAGTCACCGGATAAATAGTACAACACCCTCTTCCTCAGAGGTCTTCTTCTCTCAACAGAGAAGGGGCACACCCTCTTCCACAAAGGTCTTCTTCTCTCAACAGAGAAGGACAACACCCTCTTTCACAGAGGTCTTCTTCTCTCAACAGAGAAGGGCAACACCCACTTTCTCAGAGGTCTACTTCTTTCAACAAAGAAGGAATACAGTGAATAACAGAAAGTTACAATACTTCCTATAGAACCTTCAGGATGATATGAATGCATGAATGAAGGATTCTCAGAATGTTCTGTTTGTCACTCAGAAGATACTCTTTGTCAAAGAGTTATTTTTGACTTTTTCTCTTTCTTTTCTCTTTCTTTTTCTAGGCTCTCTTTCAAATATCGAATAGGTATTTTTCTCGTTGTAAGCTCACTTGTCTATTCCATTCCCTTCTTTTTTTGAATAGTTCATTTGGGTGTGTTTTTATAGCTTAAAAAAATAGTCGTTGGCTTTTTGAAATCGTAGCCTTTTTGAGATGTGAAATGTCATGTCATTTCAAAAAACATCTTTACAGAAATTCGAGAAAGTCATCTTTCCATAAAAGTAAAATATAGGGTACACTAGTCGTTGTAATATTTTAGGTAATACATATTTTATGTAAAAAGTCTATTTCTTACAATAGTACATTGAACGTTGGATTGTAGGCTATTATGTAGTTTTGTCTTTATTCTAATTAATGATTTGAGGTACATAAGTACTTCTTTACTTTAAATGAGTGTAAGTACAATGAGTGCTTTGAGATATTTATTTGTACATAGTCATGTCAAGTGTTTTCTTTATGTTGTGTTTTTCAAAGTCTACAGAGAGAATGAAGACTACAAGTAAGTCAACATTCTTGAGAAGGATATTTAACAAGGATTTTTTACAGGAGGTATTTAATGTTATACAAAGAGAATGATGACTTCAAGTAAGTCGACATTCTATGAGTTTGTAAAAAGGTAACTAGAGTCTTTTCAAAACCAATATTATATTTGTTTTCTTTGTGTAGCCGATTTCATGTTTTGTCTTTTTCCTATATTTGAAATCATTTCTTTAAAGAAGGTAACTAGAGTCTTTTCAAAACCAATATTATATTTGTTTTCTTTGTGTAGCCGATTTCATGTTTTGTCTTTTTCCTACTTTTAAAAACATTACTTTTCAAGTTGTCTTGTATATGATATAAGGTACAATTATTACATTTTGAAATCATGTCAAAATACCTTTTTCATAAAGGGTTGTAAGAAGGTACAATTATTTGTTTTAAAAAAGGAGCTTTTTGAAACTATCGTATACTTTTATGAAATAGCTTTTATGAGTGAGTATGTAATATGCAATATGCATCCTTCTGAAGGTTCTGTTACATATGACTCTAAAGAAGAAAAAATCTTCAACTTGTGGAAGCCGATCTCTTTAGATGGTCTTTAGAAATGCATGGCTCATCAAGCTTTTTCTTCAAGGAGTATGATTGCACCATAGTTGTACTTGAACAGGAGGTCTCTATCCTTTTTGAGTGAGATATCCTTGCATCAAATACTCGTTAGATATATGGCAAAACATATCCAGTCATTATATAACATTTTTCAAGAAGACATATTATCATATCATATGAAATCAAATAAGACAGTGTATTATATTATGTGACATCAAAACAGAGTTTCTCAACATTCTCCCCCTTTTTGATGATGACAAAATATGCTCCCCCTGTCAAAAAGACATTATGCATAGAAATAATACTTATCATAATAATATTGAAAAAATGTTAAATACGAGTATTTTTCTCCAATAATGGAGACAGGATTTCTCCCCCTTTGTCATAGACAAAAAGGAAGGGATCAGAGTAAGAGAGTTATTACAGACCAAAAAATAATGTAAAGTTATTACAGACCGAATAAAGTACAGCTAGTACAGTCTTAAAAAATAAGTTGTTGGATGTTGGAGCATCTTCATCAGAGCCGGGAAGGTGCAGGGACCTTAGATTGAAGGAAGTAGCATCGAGGACCTGAGAGGGATAGAAGATAACTTCGTTTTGAAGGGGTACTTTGAAGTATTTTAAAATGGGAGTTATAAAACACCCGAAAAGAAGAGGCTGAAATTTTTGATAACGAATAAAAAGGTCGAAAAGAATGTTGGACCAGTTTATCGGAGTAGAAGAAAAAATTGCGTAGAGAAGGAGAGAGATTTTTTTTGGTACTAATCCCTTGCGTGGAGGCTTGGTATAGATATTGTGGAGAAGAATCTGGGCAAGCAGTTGAGCATGAGGTTGGAGATTCCTCATGTGCCAGGGAAGTTGTGAGCAGTTGGTGCAGAGAAGAATTTTTCGAAGTACCGACCAGTCGAGCGGTACTATGTTGTCTAGGTTTATGCCGGTGGAAGGAAGGTTTAGAATTCTGCCTAATGAGGAAGCATGAAAGAACATCAGGCGTCCGCGTACTTTGGTGGTGATGGTAGTTTGCTCATGATCAGAGAAAAAATTTATGTAGAAGAGTCGGACGAGTTCGGGATAGTAAACAGCTTGGGATGAAGATCCTAGTAAGTGTTTAAGTTCGGGGAGAGATCTTTCTAGGTCAAATAATACGAAGTCGTCATAGTTAACCAATTTACCTTCATGAATTGGTCGAGAGCAAAGAGAGTTGTAGAAGTGAAATAGATCGGGATACCTTAGGTCGGCGGCAGTGATTGCAGTGTTGGAGGAGGAAGCCATGGCAAGAGCTTAGAAAGAACGAGCAAGAGAAAAAGACTTAGAAAGAACGAGCAAGAGAAAAAGACTTAGAAAGAGTAAGAGTTTGTAAGAGAATAGAGAAAATCGTGGGAATGAGATATGAATCAATCTAATAAATAGAAGAAGAAAAATAATGGTGATAAGAAATGAATGACATTGGAAGTGAAGGATTTTTAGATTTTAGTGGAAAGAGGAAATGCGTGAGTTGTAAAATAAGAGACTTGTGAAGGACAAATCAAATCAATTTTGGAAGAAAGTGTATTATATTAGTATAGATATTAAGAAGGACATAGTTTTGAAATAATTTTTCTATATATGTAACAAATTTACTATGGACAATCTTGTTGGATAGTGAGAAGAGTCATGAATTGAGTATGGAGTGTCATATTAAATGTAAGAGAAAGAATGATACAAGAGTTTTTAAAGTTTTTCGTGAAGATCATGAAGAATAGATAGAGAGTGAATAATGGACTAATAAGAACAAACAACTTTTTCAAGAATTTACTTTGTGTGAAAGCATTCCAAAATCGTGAAGAGAGAGTTTGGAATAGGACAAACATGAGAGTATGAGGAAATGCAATAATTTCTTATTTAAGAAGTGTATATTTTGATATATGTGAAAGGAGTGTGAATAGATATAAAGGAGGGTGATACGGATATGTAGAGAGATGAGAGTGGTCATAAAGGACACCAATCACTTGAAGATTGATAGGAGATGTATGACATAAAGTGGAGTTAAGGACAAGGTTTTAATGAATCTCGATTGGAGAGAAATATAAAATATATGAGAGAGTTATGGTCACGGATGGAAAGGAACTTCGTATAATGTAGAGAGAGAGAGAGATAAAAAGGTGATACAAATCGTACTTATGAGTGGAGTACAAGTTTTTGAAAAGAGAATTTTACAACACTTTTTCGTAAAAGATGTAAAGCATGAAGAGATGATAATAGATTGTTCTTAGGCTATGATATAATAGATGATATAGTAAAAATTTTACGTGAAATATAACAACTTAACAGGTGGTACGAGATGATAATCATTTGAATTTTTCATGAAAGGCATTTGATGTCTTCTTTTAAATCGTTGTAATTTTGAAAAGATTTTTATATGAAAAACATGTGAAAACCAGACATCAAATAATAAAAACTGGTTCTCACTAGTGGATGAGACCGGGTCGAACTCAGGGAACGGGAATATTTCGTATTCAAGTACACAATTCTAAACTAATCTTTATTGCCGAATTATTGAAATGTAAAAATGTTCAGAAAAGGTAAAAACAACTAACTATTACAACAAATGAATACCCTTCGCAGAGGGCGTAAAGTGCAATATTTACAAACCCAATTAAATTCCTAAATCTAAACTAAAAAGTAAAAAGACTTTATTCTTCGTACTTTGTGTCACGTAATCGCTTCCGCTCCACTCCTGTGCTATCCTGCACAATTCAAAGGAACACGAGCAGTACCAGAGATAAAAGGAAAACTATACTCAACCAACTAAATGCTAAAAATACAAAAGAAATTAAGCAAGAAATCTAAATAACAAAATGCACTTGATTTCTAATTAAATCTAACTAACTAATTACCAACTAAGTACAAATGCTAATTATCTTATTTAACTAACAACTAACTAATGCTCAATTAACTAATGTCTAACAGGAAAGTAAACTACTTACTAAAACAAAACAGAAACTTCATGTAATGAAATAAAGGAAATTATATTTGCAATTACTACAGACTATACTAAAAAAACACAGATGCAGATCTATATTAACAATCAAAAACAAGAATTAAGGAGATTAAAACAAATGCTTTAAAATTAAAGCATGAAATGCAACAAACAGGAAATCAATTAAAATGCTAAAAACAACAATAAGAAATCAGTAAAATGCAAAACAGGGAAAAGATGAATCAATTAGACAATTAAAAACATAAAAAAAAAAAAAAAACTCTGGAAATGAACTGAACAGCAAAACAAGATTGAAACACAAACAGGAAAAACATCAAGTCATTAAAAAAAATATGAAATCCAGGAAGAAATGCAACAAATGAAAACAGGAAATAAAAAAATTGAAGATAGGAAAAAAACTTACGCAACTTACCTGTTAACTAATGAATTAACAAAATTGCAAATGAAATCTAAAGAAAAACTTAACAAAATAACAGATCGGCTGATGAAAAACAAAAACTAAAACACATCTATTGATTTTATTTCTTTTCTTTTTTTTTCTGAAACAAAACATGAACACACAGATGATCGATTAAAAAAGAAAACAGAAAAAAAAACAAAGAAGAAGAAGAAGATGAAGAATTAGAATAAAATGAAGAGGAGGAAGAAATAGAAGAAGAAGAAGAGGATCGGATGAAGAAAAATCGGAGGAAGAAGCTGCAGAAGATGCAGAGCATGAAGAAAAAAAGGAACTGAAGAAATCGGAAGAAAAAGTGGCGACAGAAATTGGAAGAAGATGAAATCAAAAAGAAAAAAATATATCGGCTGAAGAAAAAGAAGAACTGAAGGATAAGAGGAAGAAGAAGAAGAATAAGAGGATGAAGAACACTCAGCACTCACCGTGAACCTGAGGGAATTGGAAGAAGGGCGGTCATCCACCGTGCGCCATCACCGTATTGAGGTTCCATCACCACCACCGATTGAGGAAGATGAGAAAAATAGGTAGAAGAGGAAGAAAGAGGTAAGAAGGGGCCGGTGTTGGTGGAGGAGAAGGAGAAAGGAGGGAAAGAGAGGGAAAGAAGGGAAAGAGGGCAAGGTTCAGGCGTACAGGGGAGACCCTTATTTTTTCGTTGCTTTGGGTTTTTAAAACATTACAAACCGGTTCACCGGTTTGTAACAGTTTTTATTTTGAAATGCAAACCGGTTGGAACCGGTTTGTGATATATTTTTTTTACTTTTTTCAAGAATTCAAACTGTGTAAAACGGTTTGTTATTTTATAATTTCTTTTTTTCAGTTTTTTAAAATTCCAAAAATTACAAACCATGCAATGGTTTGTTTTTATTATTATTATATATATATTTTTTTTTCAAAATTTTTTTTTTTCATTTTTATTTTCAAAAATCAAGAAAACCGTATAAATCGGTTACTTATGAAAATTTTCAAAAACAAAACTATTTATAAAAGAAACTTCAAAAACTAATCTACTATGTTTTTTTTTTTCTTTTCTAAAAACACACACTTAAAATGAATATAAAACTATTTTTCTCCAATTTTTTTATTTTTTCTTTTAATAAAAACTAAAACCAACTACAAAAACTAAAATAGGCATAAGAATGTAAAATAAAACTATTTTTCATGCATTTTCTAATTTTAAATCATTTAAGCACATTTACTAAAAAACTAACATAAAATTGGGTTTTTGAAACATTATTTTATAAAATCATGCATATTTAAATGTTAATAAACCCTGAATTATATGCATGATCAAATACCCCCATGCTTATGTTTTGCTAGTCCTCGAGCAAACTAGAAAAATGCAAGAAATCAACTATCACCTAACTCACTTTCGTAGGAATCACGGTTGCATTTAGCTCATGCAACAAGCCCTTTCAACCCCTGGGTTACCCCAGTGGACGAGTAAGGTCTCGTGAGGGTTTGCAGTGATGCTACCCACAAACATCTCTGTCATGTATGCATAATATTTACACATCCTCACAATCAGTAGGTAATTAAAGACTTTATTTTCACAAATATTTCCTGTTATTTCAAAATCACAATATAATTAGAGTTTTTTATGTACCACCACAGAAAAAGAATTTCTTTCACTTTTCTAAATATCACAGTTATTTATGTTTTATTCTTAGAAAATCCAATAAAAACATATTATTATTTACTTATCCTCACTCATATGTTTTCTGCACAGGTTTTCTCAATCACACTTCTAAGCATTGAACTTTTCTTTCTTTTTAAGCTCTTTTCTCTCTTTTTTTTCTTTTCACGTTTTTTTTCTTTTTGCGCACTTATTTTTCTCATATAGCTTGCGTGTGGTCTGCTTTTATGCCTTGTGCAATGTCAATATCTTCTATACTTTTTCAATACATACCAAAAGATATCAACTAAGACATAAAAGTGACTTCCTTCATTCACCTTTATAACATGAGAGTCAAACATTTCAACTTGTATCTGTTCTCAGTTACTTAGGATCACGAAGTTTTCCACTCTCCTTTTGGGAAATGAAATTAAAAGTTTCAACTTACATCTAAGTTCCATCTACTAAGGATTGTGGAATTATCCAAACAACCTAACGCATGCTTTTTCTCACTTTTTGAGCTCATTTTTATGCTTTTGTTCATTTGCTTAGTTTTTAAAAATAGAACTGTGCATATTCATATTTATGATTCAAAATAAATTCTAACATGTATCTATCATCATTTCTTTGAAATCCACATAAACAACCATAATTTTTAGATCTATGTCAGAAAAATTTTTCGTGGGGCTTAAAAATCCTCTAAAAACATCAGATTTGAAATAACATTCATATAAGTTCAAACTCTTTCTTTAAAAATCTACTTTTTATGAAAAATGTGTAAACATGTGCAAGAACGTAAACAGAAATATCAAGGTGTGCATTCTACACCCTCCCTCATGCTTGAATGACACTGTCCCAGTGGCACTCCCCCATGCTTATATGAAACTAAGTGAATGCACATGAGAGAAAATAAATGAGGGAAAAGAGTAGAATAACCTGACATGAATTAAAAATGCACATTCTATGAATGTAATGAATGCAATGTATACATGACAAAACCTGAAAACCATGAATGAAACAAAAAGAACATAAAAAAACTCATGAATAAAACTAAAAAGTAAAAACAAAATAAAATCTATAAATTCTAAGCAAATCTAATAATATACAAGATATGGGTTGCCTCCCATAAAGCGCTAAGTTTCACGTCCCCAGCCAGACGGATCCCTGGAAAAATCCTTCATCGTCCATGAGATCAATGGACATGAAGTCAGACTCAACCGGGCTCTATGAAGAAAAGAGTGTCATCTGTGACACTACACACTGTGTTTCCATCCCTTCTACCTCCAAATGTAGGATCATAACTCTCTCGACGTGAAGAACAAAGATTAGTCTCATCTGAGAGACTTGTCAAGAATTGAGAGTCTAGGACCGACCGAGTATCAATGAATGCTACTTCAGACAAGTGGTGAATATGATCAGGCTTGACTTGGTCAAGCACCTTCTGCATCTGCACCTCTTGCTTACTCAAAACGATTGGTGATCCTAAAGGCTGAGGAAATGGGGCTTTACATGATGAAAATGTATGTTGTGAGTAAAGCCCTTCCTGCTGAGGTAATATGGAAATCGACTCGTCAGTAGAATTGATATGGGGCTCATGAGTCGATTCCTGAGTGGAGTGACACGCCTTCCCATACTGAAGGGATGTAATAGATTTGACTTGCTCATGATGTGAATCAGTGGGTTGCAAGTCAAATGACATTGAATCCTCTCCCTTTGAGACAACAGACTGACTATGAAGGTTCCCCTGACTTTGTCTACTCAATGTCTGAGCTAACTGTCCCATTTGAGTCTCTAGCTTGGCTATTGACTGCGTATGAGAACAAAGAGTTGCCTTGATATCAGAAAAAGCTTCTAACATCTTCTCTTGAAATGATGAACTTGGAATGGGCTCCTGAGGAGAAGGTAAACAATACTAGGAATGAACCTGTGGAAATATAGGATGCGAGTAACCTTGTGAAGGGTTACTGGGTCTATACTGTGTCTGGGAGGGCTGATGGAATGGGGAACTGAACTGGTTTCGCCAACCTGTGTTATATGAAGATGTAAATGAATCGGGCATGGGTTTAGCTAAACCTTGGGCAACATTCACCTGTTCCTGAACGAATTCAGGATATAATGGCGCTGCCGGACAATCCGCAACACAGTGTGCAGGGCTAGCACATATCTCGCACACTCTTTCTATTGGATTTCTCGAAGAATTGGCTAGGAATTGATCTAACTTCCTAGTCAATTGGTCAACCTTGGTACGCAATTCTAACTCGGACCCAACTTCAGAAATCCCAACTTTCCTAGGACCACTAGGCAGAGATGTAGTCCTATCGAACCGTGAAGACAAATTATGATGCATCGTGTTTTCACTCAAGGTCTCAAATAGAGACCACGCCTCATCTTCACTCTTGAGCATAAAAGTGCCCCCACAAGACGAATCAACCATTTGACGATGCTTTTCAGTAAGCCCGTCATAAAAATACTGCACCAACTGCCAACGAGGCACCTGGTGATGGGGACACTTGCGGAGAAGATCTTTCAATCTCTCCCAAGACTCGTGAAATTGTTCTCCCTCAATTTGAGAAAAACTAGTTATAGCTTTACGAAACTGATTCGTTTTACTAATTGGGAAATATTTTTTAAAAAATTCTTTTTGCATTCCTTCCCAAGTAGTAATACGAACCGTCTCAAGAGATTTTAACCAGTGCTTGGCTTTATCTTTGAGAGAGAACGGAAACAAAGTTAACCTCATAGCGTCGTCTCCAAAATTATTGATTCGCACAGTCGAGCAAATCTCAATGAATTCGTCGAGATGACGATATGGGTCTTCATTGCTAAGGCCATAAAACGAGGGTAACATTTGAATCACACTGGCCTTAATCTCAAAATGGCTCGCTCCTACATCAGGTCTCGTGATGCAGGAGGCGGGAGTATACGTATTTGGCATGAAGTACTCCCTCAAAGGACGGATCAATTGATGATCGTCAGCCATTGCATACACCTTGGAGTAGACCGGTGTAGCACACGTCCTAACTTTGGGTTTACTACCTAACTAACACACTAAGCGGCCAAACCACACAAACCACAAAGCGAGTGAACTAAAAACAACAACAAAAACTAAACAAACACCACGCAGTTACACATAACAGAGATTATGCATGAAAAAAATATAAAATCTATGTGTACGGTACCAATCGTACACAGTCACCTCTAAGGGGATCCTAATAGGTGGGCTGTGCAGAAAAGTAAGCTCGTCTCTAAGATATGCACATACGTGGTTCTAAACCTAAATGCACACAAACACTAGGCAATAAAGTGAATACTAATATTATGCCGTTCCCCGGCAACGGCGCCAAAAATTTGATGTCTTCTTTTAAATCGTTGTAATTTTGAAAAGATTTTTATATGAAAAACATGTGAAAACCAGACATCAAATAATAAAAACTGGTTCTCACTAGTGGATGAGACCGGGTCGAACTCAGGGAACGGGAATATTTCGTATTCAAGTACACAATTCTAAACTAATCTTTATTGCCGAATTATTGAAATGTAAAAATGTTCAGAAAAGGTAAAAACAACTAACTATTACAACAAATGAATACCCTTCGCAGAGGGCGTAAAGTGCAATATTTACAAACCCAATTAAATTCCTAAATCTAAACTAAAAAGTAAAAAGACTTTATTCTTCGTACTTTGTGTCACGTAATCGCTTCCGCTCCACTCCTGTGCTATCCTGCACAATTCAAAGGAACACGAGCAGTACCAGAGATAAAAGGAAAACTATACTCAACCAACTAAATGCTAAAAATACAAAAGAAATTAAGCAAGAAATCTAAATAACAAAATGCACTTGATTTCTAATTAAATCTAACTAACTAATTACCAACTAAGTACAAATGCTAATTATCTTATTTAACTAACAACTAACTAATGCTCAATTAACTAATGTCTAACAGGAAAGTAAACTACTTACTAAAACAAAACAGAAACTTCATGTAATGAAATAAAGGAAATTATATTTGCAATTACTACAGACTATACTAAAAAAACACAGATGCAGATCTATATTAACAATAAAAAACAAGAATTAAGGAGATTAAAACAAATGCTTTGAAATTAAAACATGAAATGCAACAAACAGGAAATCAATTAAAATGCTAAAAACAACAATAAGAAATCAGTAAAATGCAAAACAGGGAAAAGATGAATCAATTAGACAATTAAAAACATAAAAAAAAAAAAAAAAACTCTGGAAATGAACAGAACAGCAAAACAAGATTGAAACACAAACAGGAAAAACATCAAGTCATTAAAAAAAATATGAAATCCAGGAAGAAATGCAACAAATGAAAACAGGAAATAAAAAAATTGAAGATAGGAAAAAAACTTACGCAACTTACCTGTTAACTAATGAATTAACAAAATTGCAAATGAAATCTAAAGAAAAACTTAACAAAATAACAGATCGGCTGATGAAAAACAAAAACTAAAACACATCTATTGATTTTATTTCTTTTCTTTTTTTTTCTGAAACAAAACATGAACACACAGATGATCGATTAAAAAAGAAAACAGAAAAAAAAACAAAGAAGAAGAAGAAGATGAAGAATTAGAATAAAATGAAGAGGAGGAAGAAATAGAAGAAGAAGAAGAGGATCGGATGAAGAAAAATCGGAGGAAGAAGCTGCAGAAGATGCAGAGCATGAAGAAAAAAAGGAACTGAAGAAATCGGAAGAAAAAGTGGCGACAGAAATCGGAAGAAGATGAAATCAAAAAGAAAAAAATATATCGGCTGAAGAAAAAGAAGAACTGAAGGATAAGAGGAAGAAGAAGAAGAATAAGAGGATGAAGAACACTCAGCACTCACCGTGAACCTGAGGGAATTGGAAGAAGGGCGGTCATCCACCGTGCGCCGTCGCCGTATTGAGGTTCCATCACCACCACCGATTTAGGAAGATGAGAAAAATAGGTAGAAGAGGAAGAAAGAGGTAAGAAGGGGCCAGTGTTGGTGGAGGAGAAGGAGAAAGGAGGGAAAGAGAGGGAAAGAAGGGAAAGAGGGCAAGGTTCAGGCGTACAGGGGAGACCCTTATTTTTTCGTTGCTTTGGGTTTTTAAAACATTACAAACCGGTTCACCGGTTTGTAACAGTTTTTATTTTGAAATGCAAACCGGTTGGAACCGGTTTGTGATATATTTTTTTTTATTTTTTTCAAGAATTCAAACCGTGTAAAACGGTTTGTTATTTTATAATTTCTTTTTTTCAGTTTTTTAAAATTCCAAAAATTACAAACCATGCAATGGTTTGTTTTTATTATTATATATATTTTTTTTCAATTTTTTTTTTCATTTTTATTTTCAAAAATCAAGAAAACCGTATAAATCGGTTACTTATGAAAATTTTCAAAAACAAAACTATTTATAAAAGAAACTTCAAAAACTAATCTACTATGTTTTTTTTTTCTTTTCTAAAAAACACACACTTAAAATGAATATAAAACTATTTTTCTCCAATTTTTTTATTTTTTCTTTTAATAAAAACTAAAACCAACTACAAAAACTAAAATAGGCATAAGAATGTAAAATAAAACTATTTTTCATGCATTTTCTAATTTTAAATCATTTAAGCACATTTACTCAAAAACTAACATAAATTTGGGTTTTTGAAACATTATTTTATAAAATCATGCATATTTAAATGTTAATAAACCCTGAATTATATGCATGATCAGCATTAATATTTTAGTGAAGTGTCTCGATAGGAGGAAAGGAAGACATGATAGAAATAGAGTGTACGTAATATATGATATAACAAATGATATAGTAAAAATTATACGTAAAACATAACGACTAGATCTTTAGAAGAAGGTAAACCGAACTAAAAAGAAAATCATTCGATTTTGACTAAAATTTGAAAAGCAAGATTTCTCATAAAATAATATGTTATCATGTTGAAGGTGAACCAACTTATCGTAAGAGAAGTTTTCACAAAAGGATAAAAATAATAAAGGAGTTATGAGATGAGTGATGTGAACAATGTCATGATAGCTTTTACTTTAATATAATTAGTTTTTATGGATATGAGTGAAAGGAGATAGGACAAGGAGTCATTATGGATGTGTACTTGAAAGATGACAAGTTGAAAGACATAAAGAATGTGTCTTATAAGAGTTTAGAGTATACGTGAATATGGAAACCTAGTTTGACTAACAAAAATCGATAAGAAGAAAAAAAAAACTTTTAAAATAAGATTTTAACAAAACTTATAAGAAGTATTAATTATAATAAGTGTGATTAATTTATAAGTCACTTAGTTTGCATATTCCTAGTTCTCTTCTAATTCGTGTAAAGTCTTCATGTTTCAATGGTTTAGTGAATATGTCTGCTAACTGTTGATTAGTGGGTATGAATTCGAGTTTAATTATGTTGTTTAAGACTTGTTCTCTTAAGAAGTGGTGTCTTATTTGAATGTGCTTAGTTCGTGAGTGTAAAATAGGATTCTTAGATAAGTTTATAGCATTAGTATTATCACAGAAAATAGTTATTTTCAAAATTTAAACCAAAATCTTTTAAGGTTTGTTTTATCCAGATAACTTGTGTACAAGCTAGGCTAGTAGCAATGTATTCAGCTTCAATAGTTGATAAGGATACACAGTTTTGTTTCTTACTGAACCATGATACTAGTGAGTGCCCTAGCATATGACATGTTCCACTTGTGCTTTTTCTGTCAGATTTACTTCCAGTAAAGTCAGCATCGTTGTATGAGATTAGATCAAATGTAGAGGATTTTGAATAGAATAATCCAAAATCAACTGTGTCTTTTAAATATCTCATTATTCTTTTTACAGCTTTAAGATGCGATTCTTTTGGATTTGACTGAAATCTAGCATACAAGCAAACACTGAACATAATATATGGACGGCTAGCAGTTAAATATAGTAGTGATCCTATCATACCTCGGTATACCTTTGTATCCACAGACTTACCATCTTCATCTTTGTCCAAAATAGTAGTAGTGCTCATAGGAGTGGTTTTTGAAGCAGTTGAGTTCATGTTGAACCTCTTCAGAAGTTCACGAGCATACTTAGATTGATTGATGAAAACTCCATCCTTGGTTTGCTTAATATGCAGTCCAAGAAAGTAGTTGAGTTCTCCCATCATACTCATTTCGAATTCCTTCTGCATGGACTTAGAAAATTCTTCACAGAGAGTGCTGTTAGTAGATCCAAAGATGATATCGTCTACATATATTTGAACAATTAGGGTATGATTATTCACTATTTTCACAAATAATGTTGAGTCTGCTTTGCCTACAGAAAAACCAGTTTTTAATAGAAAGGTTTTGAGTCTGTCATACCAAGCACGAGGTGCTTGTTTTAGGCCATATAAAGCACGTTTTAGTTTGAAAACATGATCTGGATATTGTTCATTTTCAAATCCTGGAGGTTGTTTTACATAAACTTCTTCATTTATAAAACCATTTAAAAAGGCACTTTTAACATCCATTTGATATAATTTGAAATCCATATAGCTTGCATATGCTAAAAACATTCTAATAGATTCAAGTCTAGCAACAGGAGCAAATGTTTCATCAAAATCAATACCTTCCTCCTGGTTGTATCCTTGAGCTACTAGTCTGGCCTTGTTTCTTATAACATTACCTGTTTCATCTAGCTTGTTTCTGAAGATCCATCTTGTCCCAGTGATCAGATGATCCATTGGTCTTGGTACAAGATCCCAAACTTCATTCCTTTGGAATTGATTCAGTTCTTCAGTCATGGCTAGCATCCAGAACTCATCGATGATGGCTTCATCAATCTTCTTTGGTTTAAGTTGAGAAATGAATGCCATATTTGCAATCCGTTCTAGCTGAGCTCTAGTCTGAACCCCCTTTGTCAGGTCTCCCAAAATCTGCTTTTGAGGATGATCTTTGATATCGACAAATGTTCTTTGATGATCATCTTCATTAGACTTAGCTGTGTTATCTAAAAATAAATCTGTACTTTCAACATCATCATCGTTAGTTTGCTTATGAACAGATTGATCAATAGATTCACAGAAACTAACATGCATAGATTCTTTAATAGACTTAGAACTCTTATTGAAAACCCTGTATGCTTTACTATGACTTGAATATCCTAAAAATATGCCTTCAATAGATTTAGCATCAAATTTATCTAGGCTATCTTTTGTGTTTAGGATAAAGCATTTACAACCAAAGACTTTGAAATAGTCTATTCTTGGAGATCTGTCATAGAATAGTTCATAGGGAGTTTTATTTAATAAGGGTCTAATGAGAACTCTATTTGTTATGTAGCATGCAGTATTAACAACTTCTGCCCAAAAAGATTTAGCAAGATTATTGTGTTGGAGCATAGTTCTAGCAGATTCTTGAAGGGTTCTATTCTTTCTTTCTACTACACCATTTTGAGGTGCAGCTCTAGGAAAGGAAAAGTTATGAGAAATACCATGCAAGTTACAAAAATTTACAAAAAGTTCATTTTCAAATTCTCCTCCATGGTCACTACGGATTTTAACAATAAAACAAGATTTTTCATTTTGTAATTTTTTACATAAAATTTCAAATTCACAAAACGTATCACTTTTGTTTTTCAAAAAGATTACCCAAGTAAATCTTGAGTAGTCATCTACAATGACAAAAACGTATTTATTGTGATTATGACTAGCTACTCTAGAAGGACCAAAGAGATCCAGATGGAGAAGCTCTAGAGGTCTTTTGCTTGAAATGATATTTTTTGATTTAAAAAGATGATTTAGACAGTTTTCCTAATTGACATGCATCACAAAAATAATCGTTTTTAAAAGATATTTTGGGTAACCCACGTACTAACTTATCTTTAGCTAATTTAGACATGTACTTAGAATTGACATGACCCATTCTCATGTGCCATAAATGTTGAGAGTCATTATTAGCTATGAGGCAATGTTCTATGATGTTTTCTAGGTATAATTCATATATATTATTTTTTCTTATACCTTTTAAGATAATATTTTCGTTGGTGTCTGCTATAAGACAAGCATTATGATTAAAGCTAACATTATAACCTGTATCACACATTTGACTAATACTTAGAAGGTTATGTTTTAAGCCTTTAACCAAGAGAACGTCTTTGATAAGAGGTTTATCTATATTTCCAATATTACCAATACCTATTATCAAACCTTTGTTGTTATCTCCAAAGGTGACGGTTCCTCCTTCTGTTCTGAACATCCACTGTCTAGTATCCATCTGTTCTTCTTGTTTGGAGCCTGCAAATCATTAAGTAAAATTTCTTTTTTGTACCCAGTCGGGTCCCTTTTTGTTAGACTTTGGAACCCATATCCATTTAGATTTGGGTTTGTCTACATCCTTAGAGGAGTTTAAGAAGTTAAAATTATAATACTCCTTTTTAGGATCACAAGAACTTTTCACAAACGTGGTCTTTTGATTCATACAAGAAGGCTTGTTAAAATGAGAGTAGCCAATACCATTCTTGTAAAAAGACACTTTTTGAGAGGATAGGAGTTTATCCAAATTCTCTTTTCCTTTAGTAAACTTGAAAACCGTTTTCATAAGGTTCTCAGTTTTACTTTTTAATTCTGAAATTTCTACTTGCAGATTTTTAGTCTTGAAGCTGGTAGAAGAGATTTCAAAAGTAATAAGAAGATTTTTCTTTTGTAACTCAGAATTTTCAATACTGAGTTTTTCATTTTTCAAAATGAGCTCTAGATTCTCAGATTTCAACTATTTATTTTTTAGAATCGTTTTCCTTGATTCTTCAAAAAGTTCCTGAAAAGCATTTTGAAGTTCTTCAAAGGAGAAATCAAGAGATTCACTTACAGAGCTTTTTGCCATGAAGCACATGTTGGCGGTTTCTGCTTCATCATCATTTGACTCTTCACTGGTGGATGGTTCTGAATCATCCCATTGAGCATGCAGAGCCTTTTTCTTGAAGAACCTTTTCTTTGGTTTCTCAGTCTTGGATTTTCTTTTGAGAAGAGGACAGTCACGTCTCAGGTGACCTGGCTTATTACACTGGTAGCACATAAAATCTTCTTTTGTGTCTTTTCTTTCTTTGTGCTTATTTGGAAGCCGGTTCCTTCTCATAAAGCGCTGGAATTTTCTGGTGAGTAGCGCAATCTCAGTTTCTTTTTCTGAGTCCTCATCCTCAGAAAGGGCTGGGAAGGCTAGAGTTTTCTTCAAAGGTTGTTCTTCTTTCCTTCTTTCCTTCATATGGACTTCATAGGCCATAAGATTGCCTATTAAATCGTCCAGGGTAAGTTTGGACAAATCTTGAGCTTCTTCAATAGCAGTAGTCTTTTTCTCCCAATCAGTTGTGAGAGATCTCAAGATTTTCTTCACCTTTTCTGTCTGAGAGTGGGTTACACCCAGAGATTTCAGATCGTTGGTGATGTTGGTGAATCTGGTGAACATCTCTGTGATAGGTTCATCTTTGTTCATTTTGAACAACTCATATTTTCTGACAAGAGATGAGATTTTGGCTTCTTTCACTTTGTTGGTACCTTCATGAATAACCTTCAAAGAATGCCAAATATCATATGCTGATTCAATATAGATATTCTATTGAATTCATTCTGATCGATGGCACAATATAAGGCATTCATAGCCTTTGCATTTAGGTTTGCCATTTTCTTTTCTTCATCAGACCATAAGTTATAGTCTGCGGAAGGAGATGTGTATGGATGCTCAACAAATTTTCATACAGCAAAATCTATGGATTTGAGAAATATAGCCATTCTGCACTTCCAATATCCATAGTTGGAGCCGTTGAAGAAAGGAGGACGAGATGCGTGTTGACCTTCAATATCACGAGCATAAGAGGTAGATGCCATATGTGCTGGAAGACTTGTTATGTCGAAACCATCAAACCTGCTCTGATACCAAATGAAATTCCACTAGAGGGGGGTGAATAGTGAAATACGATGCAAGTTGATATAATAAAAAATAAAGCAATAAGGCACAACACAATAAACACAGGATTTATACTGGTTCGGCCAAAACCCTGACCTACATCCAGTCCCCAAGCAAACCACTTGAGCTTTCCACTATAACATCCGAGTCACCGGATAAATAGTACAACACCCTCTTCCTCAGAGGTCTTCTTCTCTCAACAGAGAAGGGGCACACCCTCTTCCACAGAGGTCTTCTTCTCTCAACAGAGAAGGACAACACCCTCTTTCACAGAGGTCTTCTTCTCTCAACAGAGAAGGAAAACACCCTCTTTCTCAGAGGTCTACTTCTTTCAACAAAGAAGGAATACAGTGAATAACAAAAAGTTACAATACTTCCTATAGAACCTTCAGGATGATATGAATGCACGAATGAAGGATTCTCAGAATGTTCTGTTTGTCACTCAGAAGATACTCTTTGTCAAAGAGTTATTTTTGACTTTTTCTCTTTCTTTTCTCTTTCTTTTTCTAGGCTCTCTTTCAAATATCGAATAGGTATTTTTCTCGTTGTAAGCTCACTTGTCTATTCCATTCCCTTCTTTTTTTGAATAGTTCATTTGGGTGTGTTTTTATAGCTTAAAAAAATAGTCGTTGGCTTTTTGAAATCGTAGCCTTTTTGAGATGTGAAATGTCATGTCATTTCAAAAAACATCTTTACAGAAATTCGAGAAAGTCTTCTTTCCATAAAAGTAAAATATAGGGTACACTAGTCGTTGTAATTTTTTAGGTAATACATATTTTATGTAAAAAGTCTATTTCTTACAATAGTACATTGAACATTGGATTGTAGGCTATTATGTAGTTTTGTCTTTATTCTAATTAATGATTTGAGGTACATAAGTACTTCTTTACTTTAAATGAGTGTAAGTACAATGAGTGCTTTGAGATATTTATTTGTACATAGTCATGTCAAGTGTTTTCTTTATGTTGTGTTTTTCAAAGTCTACAGAGAGAATGAAGACTACAAGTAAGTCGACATTCTTGAGAAGGATATTTAACAAGGATTTCTTACAGGAGGTATTTAATGCTATACAAAGAGAATGATGACTTCAAGTAAGTCGACATTCTATGAGTTTGTAAAAAGGTAACTAGAGTCTTTTCAAAACCAATATTATATTTGTTTTCTTTGTGTAGCCGATTTCATGTTTTGTCTTTTTCCTATATTTGAAATCATTTCTTTAAAGAAGGTAACTAGAGTCTTTTCAAAACCAATATTATATTTGTTTTCTTTGTGTAGCCGATTTCATGTTTTGTCTTTTTCCTACTTTTAAAAACATTACTTTTCAAGTTGTCTTGTATATGATATAAGGTACAATTATTACATTTTGAAATCATGTCAAAATACCTTTTTCATAAAGGGTTGTAAGAAGGTACAATTATTTGTTTTCAAAAAGGAGCTTTTTGAAACTATCGTATACTTTTATGAAATAGCTTTTATGAGTGAGTATGTAATATGCAATATGCATCCTTCTGAAGGTTCTGTTACATATGACTCTAAAGAAGAAAAAATCTTCAACTTGTGGAAGCCGATCTCTTTAGATGGTCTTTAGAAATGCATGGCTCATCAAGCTTTTTCTTCAAGGAGTATGATTGCACCATAGTTTTACTTGAACAGGAGGTCTCTATCCTTTTTGAGTGAGATATCCTTGCATCAAATACTCGTTAGATATATGGCAAAACATATCCAGTCATTATATAACATTTTTCAAGAAGACATATTATCATATCATATGAAATCAAATAAGACAGTGTATCATATTATGTGACATCAAAACAGTGAATCATGCCGCTCTTTCAAAGTTGGCAAGCTTGAGCAACATGCTTTCATTTCAACCATGCATGTAAACCAGGTCAATCAAAAGGAGAAGCCTTGGTATCAAAATATCAAAAATTTCATTGAGACTAGTGAATTTCCACCAGAAATGCCAAAAAGGGAGCGACGTGCAATTCAGTGTATGTCTACCCATTATTTCATTCTTGCCAATGTCCTCTACCGCCGTGGGTTCAGTTCTGAGTATGCAAGATGCTTAGACAAAGAAGAATTTATGGAAATTATCCAAGAGGCACATGAAGGGATTTGTGGTGTCCATGTTGGCTATCAAACTCTCATCAAGCAGATCGTCCGAGCAGGGTACTACTGGAATACCATGTAGCAGGACTGCCATCGATTTGTGAAGAAGTGCATCAAATGCTAAATGCACGCACCTTCCATTCACACGCGGGCCACGTATTTACAATCAGTTGTTTCTCCTTGGCCATTTTCTATGTGGGCTTTCGACGTCGTAGGCCCAATTACCCCTTCTGCTTCCAATGGCCACAAGTACTTTCTGGCTGCGACAGAGTATTTCACAAAATGGGTCAAAGTTGTTACTCTGCGCACAGTAGAAGGCCGCCATGTGGTTTCTTTCATTCACAAGAACATTATTTGCCACTTTGGCATACCACATGATATTGTTTCAGGCAATGGAAGCCATTTCAAAAATGAGAGGATGAAAACCTTCTGTTCTAAATTCAAAATTTTTCATCATTTCTCAGCTCCCTACTATCCTCAAGAGAATGGCCAAGCAGAGGCTACCAATAAGATTCTGATCCGCATTTTGGAAAGAACCGTGAGAACAGGTCAAGATTGGCATGAGAAAATTTATGATGCACTTTGGGCGTACCGAACTACCATTCGGACTCCAACTAATGTCACTCCTTCAGAACTTGTTTACGGAACTGAAGTGGTGTTACCTCTCCATGTCCAGAAGCTCACTCTCAAGATTGCCTCACTTATAGAATTACCACTTGATCAGTATCAGCAGCAAAGATTGGTGCAGCTGGATCTACTTGATGAAAAGAGGCTCAAGGCAGCAGAGCATGCTCAAGCTTATCGACAGAGGATAGCTCGAAATTATGCCAAGTCTGTTATTGAGAGAAAATTTTGGGTTAACGATTTGGTGCTCAGATTGACAGCTCATCTCAAGCATCGACCACGGGGCAAGTGGTCACCCAATTGGGAAGGCCCCTATGTGGTTAAGGAAGCACTTCCTCGCAATTCATATCGTCTGATCAACGCAGATGGGTGGAAATGCCAGATCCCGTCAATGCTCTGCATTTAAAGAAGTTCTATACTTAAAATGTTCATTTCAGCCTTTTATACTATCCAAAGAGTCATTTCAATGAAATAATGATCTTCTATCAATTTTCATGTTCTTCTCCATGATACTGGGGCATTTTTATTTTTGATCTATAATCATCTTCCTTCATCATATGCAGGCAGGATTAGACCAAAAAAATTTTTTTTCTCCAAATTCTACCCATTTTTTTCAATTTGATCTTGTGATCTATATTAATTTCATTCATTTGTTTCATTTCTCAATTTAATCAAATTTTCATCAAACAATTGCCAGTTTCGGGCAAGTTTTAACAATTCTTCGTCAATTTTTAAAATTTTATCCATCTCTATCTTTAAATATATATATATATACCCTTTCAGGTTAAGGGATAAACCTGATGCATCCTTTCAATGAGGTATTCTTTTTATTATTTCTCCCCCGTTCAGGATAAGGGGATAAATCCTGAAAGCAAACCACATATAACTAAAACTATGATGGTCCATTAATTTTCACCAAAGATCTTTAATTTTTAAATTCTTTTTGAAAACCTAGCTCATCTTCAAAACCCAGTCCTCGCACTGGTTATTTCTCAAACTTTTCAATTATATGTTGAGCCCATTTAGAAAATCCGGTTCTCGCACCAGTAACTTTCTAAATTGAGTGTTCTGATCAAAGTTTTCCTTTCCACAAAATTCAAGTTCTGACTTAATTTTCCAAAATTTGATATATCCCAAAGGATCCAGTATCTCGCTGGTCATGTATCTTCCAAAGGATACAACATCTCGCTGGTCATGTGTTTCCAAAAGGATCCAGCATCTCGCTAGTCATGTGTTTCCAAAAGGATCCAGCATCTCGCTGGTCGTATATTTTCAAACGATCCAGCATCTCGCTGGTCATGTATTCTCAAAGGATCCAGCATCTCGCTGGTCATGTATTTCCAAAAGATCCAACACTCGTTGGTTATGTATTTCCAAAAGATCCAACACTAGTTGGTCATGTAAATCCAAAAGAATCCAACACTCGTTGGTCATGTATTCCAAAAGATCCAGCTCCCGCTGGTCATGTATTCCAAAAGGACCCAGCATCTCGCTGGTCATGTATTTCGAAAAGTCTCAGCTCACAAGTGTCGAGCTCCCAAATCAATCTGTTCCATAAATCAAACCTTCAGGGTGCAATTTCTTAATTCTATCATTTCCAAACCTTCAAAATCTTCAATCTCTCAAATTCTATCAGTTCCCCAACCTCTGGGTTGTAACATTCTCAAAATTTCATCATTTTCTCAAACCCTCGGGTTATAATCTCTCAAATTTCAATCATTCTCAAACCTTCAGATAAAACCTTTTTCAAACTAAAATCCAGTATTTTTCACTGGTCGGGATTTTCAAAATCCAGTTTTCATAACTGGTCGGGATTTAAAATTCAGTATTTTTCAATGGTCGGGATTTTCAAAATCCAGTTTTCATAACTGGTCGGGATTTAAAATCCAGTATTTTTCACTGGTCGGGATTTTCAAAATCCAGTTTTCATAACTGGTCAAAATTTAAAATCTAGTATTTTTTACTGGTCGGGATTTTCAAAATCCAATTTTCATAACTGGTCGGGATTTAAAATCCAGTATTTTTCACTGGTCGGGATTTTTAAAAATCAGTTTTCATAACTGGTCGAGATTTGAAATCCAGTAATTTTCACTGGTCGGGATTTCAAATCCAGTATTTTTCACTGGTCGGGATTTTCAAAATCCAGTTTTCATAACTGGTCAAGATTTAAAATCCAGTATTTTTCACTGGTCGGGATTTTCAAAATTCAGTTTTCATAACTGGTTGGGATTTAAAATCTAGTATTTTTCACTGGTCGGGATTTTCAAAATCTAGTTTTCATAACTGGTCGGGATTTGAAATCCAGTATTTTTCACTAGTCGAAATTTTCAAAATCCAGTTTTTCATAACTGGTCGGGATTTAAAATTCAGTGTTTCCACTGGTCGGGATTTTCAAAATCCAGTTTCTCATAACTGGTCAGGATTTCCAAAATCAGATATCTCTCATCAGTCAAGCTTTCCAAAGTCTGATTCTTACACCATTTCTCTAAATTATAGCTAAAGGTCTTATCAAAATTTGTATTGAGCGATTATGTCACAAAAAGATTCTGGAACATTATGCCAATTTGCTAAAAACATTTATTGATTCCAATAATCTGATTACACAAAAGAATTTTCTCATATTACCTCTAGTATTCTTTCCAAAAAAGGTGAAACTTGTTGCGAGAAAGAGGTAAAATTCAAATCTTTTCCTGTTAATCAACCAAAAGGATGAAAGAAATATCCTCGATATGATTAGTGAAATAAATATTCAATGATGTTGAAAAGCCAGAAGCAAATTGATATTGATCATAGCTATGGTGCATGTTTAAAGACGGCTATCTGGCAATCAGGCAGTGGAAATATCTTGAGTTATAAAAAGAATCCACTCAATTTATATCTCCTCATTTCATCTAAGCTGTAATCAAATATCTGCAAAAGGGATCTCTCAATTGTCATCAAGATAAAGATGAATAGGCGAGCTAGACCCCCGGAGCCAAAGAAGATTTAGATCATCTCCGAGATGAAGAAGTTTGTGAAGGATCTTTCCAGGGAAAGTTCAGATCACCGTCAAGATGAAGGCGAATGTGATGAACCTACCGACAAACCCTAAATGATATTTTGATTTCTGCTATCATTTAAAGACCTTTTGAGCCAATGTCATTAATAGAATTCATGAGATAAAAGAAGGATCGGAACATCTCCAAGATGAAGGAGTTTGTGACGTACCCTTTCCCAAAAAAGAGAGAAAACTCAGAACATCTCCAAAATGAAGGATGATGTTAAAAACCCGAGAAAGTTTAATGACTCAAAAAGAGTGCAAAAAGATCATCACGGGAAAACACCCAGATATCAAATTGCCAAAATTGCCAAAAGTCATCTTTTCTCATGCAAAATTCTTTTATCAATATCTTTTCACTACTTGCTTTCTTGAAATTAAGAATATTTTCTTCTCTTCTCATATCAGGGAAATGGATAGCTTCCTTGAAGAAAATCACCAGCACTAAAATTTTGAATTTGACTCTTAGAAGCAAGGAGTTAACCTCATTTGGAGGAAATACTCTAGGTAAAAGAGGAAATATCTTTTGCATATACGTGCATGTTTTCAAGCGTTTGAATCAACTACAATTTTATCTTATTGGCAAAATTTTCTGGCTATTCCAAGAGTAAAATAAATATTCAATATTCATTTTGATGCAACCTAACATTGTTTATATTTTTCAAAAGAGTTGCCTACTTCAGAAGAGGTACCTCTTCCTGTCCCATCACGGTTTTCTCATTCAAGAATTTCGTATGGTAGTTCTCACTCAGGTTAAGGGTCAAAAACATGAACTTTCTGTGAGAGGTCAATGATTTCAAAAGTTATTTCAGTCTCAGCAATGAGACACCCAAAATCATCCATTTTCCAAGCTTTAGGGAACCCTATCTTCCTCCTTTCGCAAACCCCTTTCGGATTTGTTCGTCCAAACTCCGAAGGTCCCATCATGGTTTCTTCATCCGAGGATCCCATTTGGTCATCCCCTTCAGGTTAAGGGTTAAGCCTGAACCTCATGCCACGAGGTATTTTCCTTTTTTCCAAGTTCGGGTTAAACCTGAGTCTCGTTCCAACAAAATTCCTCGTTTTGACGAGATGTCTTCTTCCAGTCCCATCATGGTTCTTCCCATCGAGGAATCCATGCTTTGTATATCCATCCAGGATAGGATCCTACTTGAGCTTCATCTCACAAGGCATTTTCCAAAAATGTCCCATCAAGGTCCTCATGTATTCATTTTCTCATTCAATTCATCTTGATATATCTTTGTCCCATCCAGGTTAAGGGCTAAACCTGAATCATTCCAAAAGCGTATCTTGTCTCATCAATAAGACTTGATCGAAATTTTTATTCCCACCATTTCGGGATTTTTACAAGTACCATCACAATTTCCTCATTTCTATCATTTATTCATATCATTTTCGAGAATTTCGTCTCCCCAAAACCATTCAGGATAAGGTTTTAAGCCTGAAAAGTCATATTTTCAAAATAATTCTTCCACACCCAGTTCAAATATGCAGATTGAGGCATTTTTAAAATTTGGAGTGTTATCTTTGCCACTAAGCTCGGCTTTCAACCAGCTTAGTAGCAAAGAGAGGGATCTGTGAACATCCCAAATTTTTTAAAGTTTTGTAAAAATAACCTTTTTGCCCCTGGCCCCGTCTTCTGAGAAAATCAAAGCTAAATTTCAGTTATTCTTCAGATCTTCTGGGTTAAATTCCATGTTGATATATTCAAACTCGATTTTGGAGCCAAACCCAGTGTTTAAAGTCCAAATCTGAGCCTCGTTATCCAAAATTTCAAATTAAAGTTTCAAAATACCAAAAATAAATTTTTGAAAAGCTCAGACAGTCCATCTGATAGCCTGTTGGATCCACAACCCTGTATTTCTCAATTCGAGGTTTTAAACCTCAAATATTTCCTAAAAATATGAATATAAACCCATTTTCTGAAGAAATTTTCCCAAAATAGCCTTGAATTCTCAAGAAAGCCCTCCTTTGTAAATATTTTGCAAAAAAAAAAATAGTCTTAAAACTTTATTTTCTCGTAAATCTTAGGATTTTACTCTAAAAATACAAAAATCTGGAAAAATAACACAAAAACCAAAAAAAAAATGGAAAAATTACGAGAAAAACAAATGGTTTTAAGCTTTTTAAAGTTAATTTTGCTAAAAACCTCATTTGAAAAACCATTTTACAAAAAGTTTCTTGAAAAGAATCCTCTTTTTGGAAAATAAGAAAAGTGCAAACGGCCTCGTTCACGCGCACTCCTCCCTCTCATTTTCTACCCTCCATCTCCAACGATCTTTGCATTCTCCCCCTTTCATCTTCAACAAACGGCCTCTCGAATTTTACTTCATCTCTTTAAAGAGAGGATCCCTTTTTCTTCCTGGGATCATCCACCTTCACGCAACAAACCCTCCTTCGGTATCGTCCATTCTTCACTTCGTCCATTTTTCCTTCTCTCATCCACGATCGAGCATACAATCTTCATCATCGACCAATTTCTTCTTCCAGCATCAGCCTCTCCATCTGATCACGCCTCTCCTCCTTCTTCATTGGAAAAGAGGATTTAAAGAACAGGCGGAAGGGAAGCTCTCTGATCCTTGTTTCCATGTTCTTTCCCGATCTTCTTCCCCAGTCGCCTAAAGGAGGCCAATCTGTACAACATTGGCCACGCAAAACCAGCTTCATCTACACAAGGTTAAAACTACAATAGCTAAAGAATCCCTCCCTTCGGTCAATTCACGGTAAGATCCCCTTTTCCCTTTTCTCTGTTAAGTTTTCTGCATTTTTTTTTTCTTTCCTCGTTCTTACCTCATCAATGCATCCTCTGTAATCCAGATTTGCATATAGCAAATTTGGTTTATAGAAAGGCAACATTCACAGAATCCATTGATTCCAACATCCAATTTATTTAGTTTTTTTCTCTAACCTTCTCGATGCAAAGCATTACGCATCATTTGTTATTCATCTATTGTATTGAGTTTCATTTTTTTTATAAGTATGTTGATCTATTGCGTCCCCGATTAATTCATTTCATCAACCAATATTTAATGATATTACTGTTCTATTCCATTTTTAGACACGATCGTCTGTTATAAGTAACACCCAAGATTGAGTCATCTCTATGTTTTTGGCCCCCGTAGTTCTATTTGCAGTCTACTGTGAACTGGCTGCGATCATCCAATTATGATCCCTTAATCCCTCTCTCCCCTGTTACACAGGTTTCCTTATAGCATAGTCTTGTTTAACCAGCGTGATCAAAGAGGACATTGACCCTTACTGACTCTATTTCTTTTGTCCACTAAAAACTGGTTCAAACAAGTGTCGGTCTGCAGTTATACTACACTCATAATGTTCATATACATTGTATATGGTCATTTGTTATATCCTGCTACTTAGTGTCTTAGATTTATCATTCACTTTATATTCATTCCATACTAACATTGATATTCTCATTGCACTTTACGGTTTATCTTATTTTCTCCATTTAACTATCCTCTGTTTCATTAGATTTTCAGGGTGTGTGATATCTTTTCTAGTATGATTTACTGTTTTACATCATTTAGATTTTCTGTTGTTTATCTGTATATTGTCTTACATTCCATCTCATTCATCTGTGACATGGTAATATTTTAGCAGCATTTTTGTTTCATTTACATCCTCAAGTTCTTCTCCACTTTTTGGTACCTTGTTTCTTTTACCATTCATCATCACATCGCTACTGTTAAAGTGGCATAACTAGTTTTCTTTTTTTTCTTTTTCATCAACATTTCCATATATAACATGTGTTTTTCCTGTTCCAGTTTGATTCTTGCACAGTAGTTCAAACTCCCCATGTGTGCTAGCATGTGTGCACTCCTTTCCTTTTTTATGACAGTAAAAATCACTCAATACCATCAGATGTTAGCAGATCGTTTTTGAATGTTCTTGATGGTGTTTGAGCTCTAGTTAAACTAATTCTGTATAAAGGAAAAATATATACACCGACTGATTCCTTCATGACCTCATGGGAGGAGGAACATATGAGCTTCTTGGAGACATTCCAGTCGTGATTCATGCAGATGATCCAACAACATAGGCCGATGATGCATCCACACCATCCAAGCATAGTCTTGACTCAAAATTCATGTTGAAGTCGGCTCACAGAATTAACCCATTTTGAGTTGAGCTTGTTTCCCTTCAGATTCGTGATTTCATTGATCACTTTAGCAGATTGGTTTCGATGATACCAGCTGAAAAAAAATGAACAACCGAATGCTGGATTATCCTGGCATTCCTGCATTGGGTGCCATAAGCACCTCAACTGCAAACACTCCTGCATCTCACTTACCCTGTAGGTAAAGTGGGAATTCATCTGTCAAGTGATGTCCTGTGGCTGCACAAGCGGAGGGTTTGTATATTGAGAGTTGACTGGCATACTCGCTTACCAGCCAGTCATTAGCCTTACAGATAACAATGGCAATCGTGAATCGCCATCACCTTTTTTTTTTTAAATTGCCATATGTTTATGTTTCCTGCAAAACACATTGTTGTATATCATTGTATATTCATCCTTCATTCACTAAAGTACACTATTATTGCATTCAACTACACCCACCTTCATTCCAGCCACATATTACATGCTTTTGCTTCTGCTACACAGCAACATACACCCATGCTGTCACCTACAGTGATATTTTAGGCATTACTGTGATTGCACTTTTGATATCCACAGCAGTGTGTGCACACTACTGTAGTTCCATTTAGTCACCTACGGTAGTGCTGAATGCTGCTGCAACTAGCTGCATCTTCAGCACCTTAGCTTTTCTCACAGAAATCACACATCTTCACCATTTTTCTGCACTTCCACTATCTCACAAGCCATCATCCACCTACTTTGCATCCATATGATATATGTATGTATACATATGAATATATATATATATATATATATATATATATTCTTTCCTATCCTTCCACACTTTAGATCATAAATGTCGCTGCATTTAGCATTCAGCACAAGATAGGTATATAGGTTTCTCACCATTTGTATCTCTAATATCAAAGTGACACTTGCAATCCTCCTAATCTTTTTATTAAAAGTGTTTTGCAGGAAATACATGGAAGATGCTGTTTTTTAGAATTAGAGACTCTTATAAATTCTGAGTTGAAATTTGTAATAGCTAGATATAATGAGAATTCATATTTTCAGCTTTAGATAGAATGAATGAGCATTGTAAATTACTTGATTTCATATCATTTTCTTATTTTACTTTCAAAAATTCACAAATGGGAACACGAATGGCACGTGCACCATTTTATAAAAGGTGATTAAATCCTAAGTTGATGATTTGCATCAATGGCCATAGTCAGGATGTGAACAAAACTTGGAATTTTCATCTTTTATGGAATAACACTAGATCCAAACTGGATCTCTTTTCAAAAATCATCATATTTCTAAATATTTTTCTTCTTTTATCAGGGTTTAAATTAAAATTAACTCAAAATGTATATCAATGACCATAGCCAGGATATATTGAGAGTTAATTTCATTTTAAACTCTATAAAAGCACCAAAATATGTTTTATTCTTCATCTGAATTTAAATATGATTAGTGTATAATACATTCAATGACCATAGTCAGGGATGTATTATATCTTCAATCTTATTTTAATTCATCTAAAGAATGAAATATGCTTTTCAAATCCAATTTCAAAATTCTTTAAATTCATTCATCATTTAGGATAGAATTGCATCATATTTTCCAAATTTCCTTTTAAAAACTCTAAGTGATTTCCTTCAGATATTTTCTTCACTTCTTAAATCAATTTTCAAACTTCTGTAAAATTCAAATACCATCTTCAGATTCTAACCATAGATTTGAAGTCCAATTTGACTTTGAAATCCATTTTGTATATCCCACAAGTCAAATTCCATTTTCAAATTCAATTTCAAAGTTCAATTTAAATCTGAAGTCTCTGATTCATCTTCTGATTCAAAATCAAGTTTATCTTCTTATCTTCAAATTCAAAATCAGAGTTCGAGATTGATTCTGAATCTTTAAGACTTGACTCTCCCTAAATTTTAAAATTCAATCTGGGTTTTCAAAACCGAGATCCATCTTCAAAAAGTCCCATTTTGGACTTTCAAAATCCAAATCCAAAGCTAGATCCCAATCTCAACTTGGATCCAGATTTCAAAATGCAATCTCCACCTTTGGATCTCAGACTTCAGATCCAAATTTCATTTTAGGATCCAGAATCCAACCCCATCTTGGATCTCAGACTTCAGATACAAATTCCATCTTGGATTCCAGATCTTGGATCCAATTCTATTTAGGATCCAGAATCCAACTCCATCTTGGATCTCAGACTTCAGATCCAAAATCCATTTTTAGGATCCAGAATCCAACTTCATCTTGGATCTCAGACTTCAAATCCAATTCCGTCTTGGATCTCAGGCTTCAGATCCAAAATCTATTTTACGATCCAGAATCCAATTTCCATCTTGGATCTTAGACTTCAGATCCAAAACCCATTTTAGGATCCAGAATCCAATTCCATCTTGGATTCCAGATCTTGGATCCGATTCATCCAAAATTCAACTTCATCATTGGATCTCAGATTTCAGATCCAATTCCCATTTAGGATTCTAAATCCAGAATTCAATTTCATCTTGGATCTCAATTCTATCTAGGATCCAGACTTTTGATTCAAATTTCATCTTGAATTCCAGATTTCAAATCAAATTCTATTCTGAATTCCAACTTTCAAAACCAATTCCATTTTCATTCCAGATTTCAAAATCTAAGTTTATCTTGATTCCCAAAATTCCATAAACCAATTCTGTTTCTTAATTCTATTTGGATTTCTCAAATCTCATTCTGATTTCAAACTTCAAAGGTAGAATTCAATTTCATTTCAAACATTCATCCAGGTTCAAAATTCTAAATCAAAGTCCATTTATGACTTTGAAACTTCCTCTTTTTCTCCTTTTATCTCAGCTTCAAAACATTTTTTTTAAAATCAAAGATTTATTCTCAAACTCTAATTATTTCAAAAACTTAGAACTTTAAATCTCAACTTCTAAGTTAGAAACCATTTCTTCACTCTATTATCAGATTCATCTGAAAAACACTTGGAGATTTCCAAAATCATTTTTTCAAAAAGAGCATACATCCTTGCATTGCACAAGCCTGATTCTTTGTGCATTTAGATTTAGGATAAATTCTTAGATAATACTTTAACAAAGCAAAAGGCATGAATTCGACCATTGGTTCAATTACTCCTGGTAAAGACTCCAGGAACGGTCGGACCTCGTACCGACGAGCGAGCCCCGTCTCCCAATTTTCCCGCAATATGTCAAAATGGAGGTGAGTTATTTTTTTAAATATTTTCAAAATTAAGGTCAAGTGAGACCTTCGCAAAAGAGTTCCTCTTTTTTTATTTCTTTTCTTTTCTCTTCTCTCTTCTTTTCTGTCTTTTCATTTCTCCCTTTCAAAAAGGAGAAAATAGGGATTGGAAAGGAAAAGAGAAGGAAGAGAGAGAAAGAATACAAAGAGAGGAAATTTTTTTTGATGATCACAGTTATTAACCATATTTGTTGTATTTTGCAGGTGTAGCAGAGGTTGAATACACTTTTTTTGTGTGGAGTGCCGTCTACTCCAACAAGAACGATCGACTCTACCTCCATCCGATCCTCTACGCCACCCAATCGCGAATCGGTTCACTTTCCGCCCTCGGTGGACTTCAAACGTGTTGCAGCTGTAAAAGAGAGTTGTATGGTGACGTTCCAGCATCAACGAAGAAGACAGAACGTAACTCCAAAGGCATCTTCCACTCTTTCCACCCCCACAGTTGTCAGACCGCCCTTGAGGTAGGTTTTCCCCTTCTCGTTCTTTTAGATAGATTCGAGTCTACCTAAAGTCTTTTCTGCTAGTCTCAGCCCATTTTCTGTTTTTCTACTTATTTGACAGCAAACCACTGTCGTGTTTCTGTATTTCCCGTGTTTGAATGTCACTTTTGGGTCTAGATTAGGCATTTCCTTGGATTTATAATGTGTTTATTCCCATGAAGTGGAAATCGGCTAGATCTAGTCTAGCCGATTCTAGCATTTTTGTTATCTTTTATTTTCTGGAATTTATTTCAGTACTAATCTGTGTTAAAACATGTTTAGTCTGATTTAATTTCCATTGGGGTTTAGATCTAGGTGTGTTGTTGAGTCTTGGTTGCACTTTCGTTTTAGCCAAAACCCAAAATCGGCTAGATCTATTCTAGCCAATTTGGATGTTTTTCATTTTCTATTGTCTGAATTTTTTTTGCAGCATAGTGTGTTAATTAATTAGTGTTCTAGTAATTTAGAGTATAAATTAGTTTGATTTCATGTTGGGTCTTGTTCGTGTTTAATTTTGGTGTTGCATTGAGTCAATCGTTTAGAGTGTGTCTTGTTCATGTTTAACAAATATTTTCTTTTTGTCTTAGTTTAGTATTAGTTTCTTGTTGCTGAAATTTCAGTAGCTCGTGGCCCAACACTTTTTCATTTGATTTAGTTGATAATTAGGCTGCTTTTAATTTCGTGTGAGATTGTTCAAAAGAAAAAGAAAAAAAAATTATTGTCGTTTTTCTTAGTTTAGATAAAAGTCATTTTTTTTAGTGTGTTAGATAGGTCTTCTTCCCCAAGCTGGACGTCTGCCATTAGAGGTCTAGCTGGAGTTTAGGTTGTTTGGTAAGTTTGATTTGAATTAGATATTTTATTTTTAGAGTGTCTACATTCGTTGTATTGTGTGTCATTGTCAAAAACGTTTCATTATTTTGTTTAGTTAAGTTTAATTCTAGTATTAATGTAATTAGTCTGTTTGAAAATTGTTTTTCCTTCATTCCATTCCTAACCTTTCCTTGCTTTAGGTAGATATTAGTTTACTTAGATTAGGATAGTCTAACTTAATTAATTAGGTGTTGTCAATTTTTAGAAGGAAGGTAAGTAGGTAATTGTGGTGGTAAATCAATTTTGGTAATTGTTGACCTCTCCAAATTCGTGGGATCCATTCAAGGGAGGTTTTGAAATTTCTCTTATCCAGCCAAGCTAGAAAGGATTAAGCTTTTCAAATTTGGAAACAAACTTTCATTTCAAAAATTACTTCTTAAAAGCACCTTACACGATTTTTGGGAAAGGAGTTTAATTGTTAAATTCTTTCTTAAAGAAAACGTGTGGGACCCCTTTGTGCTGGACGGTTTCACCTTCTCAAGTTTCCCTAATTGATTTCTAAGGCAATTAAGAAGAACAATCTCTCTAGCTGGATGAATTGTGATATCCCAAGCTTGCCAAATTCGTTTCTTCTCATTTATTACCCCTTTTCTATCTTTCTATCTTAACCTAGCATAGTTTTAGTAATAACCATTTTAGTTAATATTCAATTAGCCATAGATTTTAGCAATAGTGAGTCCTCATTTGGGTAGGTCATAATTAGATTAATTGTATTCAATATAGGCATGTAAGGTAGATAGAGTCATTCCATTAATTTGTTATTTTTGTTTTTAATTAATTAGGTTTAGAGTCTTAGGTTACCATTTTAATTAATTGGCTAACTTAGTCAACCTAGTGGGTCCTTAGGGTGACGTGAACCCAATTCCAAGTTAACTCTAAATCGTCCCCTAATTAACCTTAGTTCCTCATTAATCCTAGTTCTAATTAACTCTAGTTAGGTAATTGTTGCCTTTGTTACTTAGTTAATTTGAGTTGGTGCTCTTTTTAAGTCTAATGTTAATTTAGTTTTGAATGTGAAGTGTGTGTTCTTAGTTCAGCATTTAGTTAATATTAGTGCATGAGATTGATTTAAGTTAGTTCTTTAGATATTTTAATTAGTCTTACATGTTAGTTTAGGGTAGCTTACAATTGGTGTGTTATTTAGATTGGAATTATCATTACTTCTTGTGTTTCATTTCAATGTTCGTGCATTTCTTTTAATTGTATTTAGTCTCTGCATTTTGACTGTCATTTAGTAGTTTTAGGACTGTTTTTGCATTTAATTTACAGTCATAGTGTCAAAAGTGGATTTCCCCAAGTGAATAGTGCACTGATTCAAGAAACCGATTTTTATCCTGTCTTGAACTCGTCATTTTATGTGCAATTTTTTAAATTTTTCTGAAAATTTTTGCTCTATTCTCTTCATCAAGGTGTTCACTATCTGTAGACAAAAAATCATCTTATTTCAAGTTGATTTGATATGATTTTTAAGCGTTTTCCAAAAACAGCTTTTTCGGGTTTTTCAGTTTCGGGTCCTGCGATTTTCAGAAATTTCTCGAATTTGAAACACTTATATCTGGAGTTCCAGATAGAAATTTTCAAATTTGTAAAAACTGTCAGATTCTTGAATCTATCAGAAATAGAACAGAAGAAATTTCGGGAATTTTGGACTTCGTTTTCCCCTTCAAACACTCTGTTTGCGAAAAGCTGTCAGAATTCACTTTTGCACTAGTTAGGGGTAAAATAGTCATTTCATTAGGAAATTAATGTTCGGTAGTTTTACTGTTTTTCTGCATTCTAGTTAGTGCATCTGCATCAATTAACGTAGTTAGACATATTCTAATTAGTTAGTAGAATTAACTTTGACATTTTGTTTAATTTTTCGTTTTACTTAGAATTTAATTCAGTAATTCTGCATAGAATTAGGTTTATTTTAATTCTTGGATTTATTTTTTGTAATTATATACTAACTTCTTGTTTTCTTTGTTTTAGGTTGAAAAGTGTACTAAAGATTACAGGGTTAATCTTGTCCAGCGTGAAAAACTGAGATTTGGTGAAAGGACGAAATTGCCCTACAGAAAAAGAAATTAGATTTGCTTTTCTATTTAATTGTAGTTTTTATTCTGTAATTTCAGTACTTATTGACTTAGATTCAGAATTGTATATTAATAAATTGAAATTTTTAGAAGTAATTTGGATATTTCCCATTCCGTGTGGATTCGACTCGTACTTGCCACTTTTGTAGAAAGTCGGTTTTTATTATCTTTGGTTGAAGATTTTCCAATTATTTTTATTGAAAATATTTTTTATAAATTACCACTCCAAAAGTCAAACCAAATTTTGGCGCCGTTGCCGGGGAACGACGAATATATTCTTTTATTTCTTAGATTTCAGTTTATTAATCTGTGTTTAGTTTAATTAGCTGTTCTTATTTTTCTAGTTAGTAGGATTAATAAGTGAATATAGGCTTAACATAGTTAGTACATATAGGATTCACGTACTGTTTCTCTAGGATTCACTGAACAATACATTCTGCAAGGAGCGATTAGACAGGTGGGTTTTAGAGAACATAGTTTGTGATTTCCTGTATTGTTTATTTCAGTAATTTAGATTAGTGTTGCTTTGTTATTTCTTTTAGCATAGTTAGATAGTTCTGATATGGTAGTTTAATATTGTTAGTTAGTCTTTGCTTTTGTTATTTAAATTTCAGTATTTAACTTAGTTTAGATTTAGATTTAGGTCGGTTGCCTACATTTGGTCTTAGTACCAGTGTATGCAGGGGCGAAGAGCTTTGGGAACCCCATTACATCTATTTGTTGACAACCCAGAGAGAATTTTACATTCTCCTCAAAGTTCGACAATAGTAGGTGTGAACACCCCAAAATTTTCAAAATCTTTCAAATATTCCCTTTTTGCCCCTGATATCATTTTCTGAGCAAATAAGTCATTTTTAAATCTAAATTCCCGTTTGTTTCTCAAGTTCTACTGAAATTAAATTCATTTTGTATTTCTGACTTGATTTCGGATGTGGATCCATTGTCTAGATCCAAATCTGAGTCTCGTTGTCCAACTTTTAAACTAAAATTACAGAAAATACCAAAAATAGTTTTTAAATAGCTCGAACAGTCCCTCTGACATCCGTTTGGATCCATCATGTTGTATTTCTCGATTCGAGTGTCAAAACTCGAACATTTTCTCAAAACCTGGGTCCAAACCCATTCTTCTGAAGAAATTTCCCCAAAATGGCCTGAAATTCTCGGAAAAACACTTTTGTAAATATTTCTCAGAAAAATACAAAAATTTAGTGTTTAATCTTTGTTTTCTTGTAAAATCTTAGATTTTGTTCCAAAACTATAAAAAAAATGGAAAAATAACACAAAACAAAAAAAATTTGGAAAAGTTACGAGAAAAAAAAATAATTTCTAGCTTTTGAAATTAACCTTTACTAAAAACCTCATCTTAAACTTTTTTTTAGAAAATTTCTTAAAAGGAACCCTCTTTTTGAAAAAAAGCAAAATTTCACAACGGTTCGTTCCCGCGCATTCTCTCTCTCGATTCACCATCGTCGATTTCAAACAAACTCTCCCTTCTTCACCTTCCATCTTCAACGACCGAGCTTCGATTCTCTTTAAAAAAGAGGCATCCAAGCCTCTTCGGGGAGGGGGGCGAAAAAGATCTCTTCTGAAGGAAGGAGGAACACCAGCAATCCATCTGATTCCATCGATTCATTTTTCCACTCGAAGCTCCTTCAGATCCCCCTGGTATCTCCCCTTTACCGAGAGAAGAAGTCCCGAATCCTTCTTCCGAACCAAGTAAGAATCCTTTCTTCCCCTTTGTAAATTTTGGTTTCCCTTTTGATTTTGTTATTTTCTTTCTTTTTTTATCTGTTTTACCCCATTAACGCACCCATAAGCTGTGTTGGGTTGCTTATAGCAACACTAACTCTGCTCTTGTGCAACAGAAAAACAGAATTTCCTGAATTCCAATATTTCTTATTCATATTTTGTTTTATTTCCTTTCTTGATCTATGATTTGCTTTGTTTTGCCTATATCACCAGACTCAATAATCTCGTGACCTCAGTTTCTGCTGGTTCTGGATTTTAATTTTGTTTTAATTGCCTGTTTTTATTTCTATTTATTTCTTTATTATCCATTTTGGAGTGTTTTTTTTTTTTTTTCTCTTCTGCGTATCGTTCCAGTGAAGCACCACGGAAGCACTGATTTGCCCAGAGCAAATCAAGCTGCCCTTTGTGCAAAAATAGCCGAATCGCCATATTCTGACATCTTAATGTCTCGTTTACATCGTTATCTTTTGTTTTGCTTTGATTCCAGTATTTGAATCTTTGCTCATTTTGGACTTCAGTCCCTATTTCCAGTTTTATTTTATCTGCGTTTTTTTTTTATCATGGTGCTATTTCCTTATGATCTCTGTTCTGTTTCCACTTTTGGATTTCTGTCTTCATTTTTTTTATTATTATCAGCTCAAGCCCTTGTTGTTTTATATGGCTCGTGTCTATTTCATCAGCATCAATATCACCATGTTGTGCGATCTACATCATCAACATCTCATCTGGTTATGCCATGCTGTTGAAGCAAATGGGTACTAAGCACCCACTAACTGATGAATGGTGCATAAGCAGCATTCCAAATGATTTATTAGACCTCTTTTGAGACCTCCCTCTCGTTTTTTTTTTCAAAAGAAAGGTGTATGTATATTTAGAAATTGACGCAGACCTCAATCCCTCACACTAGTATTTTGTTACCTTTTATCTTGGTGAGGATGATACATGCCTATCCTCTGCATTTGTGTTAAATAAGAGATATCGACCATTGTCCTCTCTTTTGAAGCTCTGCTAACCTCACTACGGTCTATGTATGATTAAAGTCTTGCTTTATATTTCGTCAATGTTCTGTTTTGTTTCAATTTCTCATTTACATTTTTTTTTTCTTTTCCCACTGGGATGCGATTCTTTTATTTTGTTCTGCCTATCCGATTACTGGTTATGAAAATATTCCGAATCTATTTAAATTTTTGCTTGTGTTCCACCGTATGTTGGTTAGGTTTCATAGAAAATTACCCTCTTTACCTTTCATACCTCCATTGCTATCAAAATGCTGGGCACTTGTTGGTATCAATAACCAACAATGATGATATAATGAGGTTTTCCCTGAATACTATATGGAGAAGCTTTTCTGATAGTGAGTTTGTTCCTGCCCATAAGATACTCCTGTACATGCCATCACCTGTAAATCAATGATCCAAGCATACTGGATCGTGTTGGAGTTCCAGACCTGCTCAAGATCAAATTGCTAGTGGCTTCCAGAAATAACGTCATTGAATGGCTGCAGTTCATCTCGTTCCAGCTCCGTCAGATGAAGCCACGCTATGGATTCTCCAATGTTGATTCATCTGGAGAAATAAGCCAAATTCAGGTTTTTATTTTCCATTGATGGGGTACTCATTCACACATGGTAGCAATCTCCTGTTACCAACTCCCACCCACACCTTTACACCTACACCATCCTTGTATCTTTATACAGATGCACAACACCTCTGCTTTTTTTTTCTTATTATTGTCACTATACATGGTGCACACAGCTTGCACAGTATACCATTTTTTTTAACTTTTTTTTTTTTTAGATTTTTCTGTCAGTCTTCTGTTTAGGTTTTGTCAAACCACATTAGCTTTTCATATTTCTTTTTTCTGTTCATTTGCAATAGCATACTGTGGAAACTCAAAATAGGATCATTGGTTTATCACTGAGTTCAGTGGGCAGTTTGATGTGCTCACTTACAATAAACAACATAATGAATCTGAGGGCCTGGCAATACCCCATTTTCCAAGAAGATAACCAACCATGGCCACTCGATGTGCCAGAGCCATGTTTTGATGATGGTCTTCCATGTATTAAATGACTGCTCTGGAAACGCTTCAGAAAGCCACTCCCAAATCAAGTGGAGGGCAATAAAACTTTTCAGTAGTTTTATCTAAAACTACCTCCAAGTTTGTATTTTCTGTAGCATGGCCACATGGATTTGCTATTCATCCCTCCCCTGTTTTCAGTACAATGCACTCAATACTACATGTATAATTTGTATTTTCTGTAGGTGTTAATATGCCCTGCATCTATATATCGACTGTAATCACCCATATTCCCTGCCATTTTCCTTTTTCCTGTCATCATTTTCCTTACAGTCATAACCACTATCAGCTACATCACATCTCTTTCACCATATGCTGCATAACATCACAAACACCCCACAACACTTGACGTCCACCATCTTTTGTTATCCTGTGACATCCTGCATTTCTCCACTATATTACGCAGGTATACTTAATTCATGCACCTGTCATCATTTTATCTTGCTGCCAACCCATTTACAGCGCCTAGCAGCCCCTTTCAAATGCATCTCCATTTCACTATTAGAACAAGCATCTCATACCTGCAGCACACTCATTATCATAATCTTTACCACCATCATCACCCCTCATATTCATTCCAGTGTTTGCCATCCATACCCTGCCATCATCGGCATAGCTGCCCTCCCATGTTATTTATATCCACCCACAGATAATACACTGTGGTACTCCCGTTACAATAACATCCACAAGTCCCTATTTGCACCATTATCAGCTGCAACATGTCCTTCACCCTTCCTGTTTATTTCCAACTATTACCTCATTGTATACCCTGCTATTTGCCTGTTTTCACTTTTCCCAGCCCAGCCACCTGTTAGAATCCCTTTAACCTCCAGCTGAAGTTCTTCAGTTATATATAATATTCCTTCTCCCATCTCATTCATCATCATATAAGTCCAGCATTGTTTCCTTCTCTTTTTCATTGGCCTTAGGTAAAAGATATGTAGTCATCCTTTTTAGTCAAAAGGCACAAGATACATATATACCTCTTACATGAATTTTTGTTCATTCCCATGTGCACATGTATTCAGTCATGAATATCTCATCCGTGTCTCTAATCCATTTCGTATCACAGGGTATTGTTATCCTCTTTCATTCATACTAACTCGTTTTGTTTTGCAGGGAAAATATGAAAATTGTCATTCTCTTTTTTTGAAGATAAAATCTTTTGTAATTTTCAATGTAAATTCGCAGACTTGTAATAGCTAGATATAATAAGAATCATTTACATTTCCTATTTTAGATAGAATAAATGAGCATCAGAAATATCATGAATTGCTTATTTTCATGCTTTTTACCTTTATTTTCCAAAATCTCACAAATGGGAACACGAATGGCACGTGCACCATTTCGTAAGAGGTAAATTAGTCCTAATTTGATGATTTACATCAATGGCCATAGTCAGGATGTAAACAAAACTTAGAATTTTTATCTTTTATAAAATAACACTGGATCCACACTGGATCCTTTTCAAAATTTATCATATTTTCTTTAAATATTTTCCTCTTTTATCAGGGTTTAATTTAAAATTAACTCAATATATATACCAATGGCCATAGTCAGGGTATATTGAGAGTTAATTTCATTTCAAACTCTATAAAAGCATAAAAATATGTTTTATTCTTCACCTGAATTTAAATATAAATCATTATATAATACATTCAATGACCATAGTCAATGATGTATTATATTTTCAATCTTATTTCAATTCATGTAAAGAATGAAATATGATTTTCAAAATCCAATTTCAAAATTCTTTAAATTCATTCATCATTTGGGATAGAATTACATCATATTTTCAAAATTCTTTTTTCATAAATCCAAGTGATTTTCTTCAGATATCTTCTTCACTTCTCAAAATCAATTTTCTACTCTTGTAAATTCAAACATCATTTTCAGATTCTAACTTTAAATTTGAAGTCCAATTTGACTTTTAAATTCATTTGTATATCCAAAATTCAAAATCTAATTCAAAATCAAATTTCAAAGTTCAAATTAACTTTAAAAAAATTCCTGATTCACCTTCTGATTTCAAGTTCAAAACCAAGTTTATTCTCTTACCTTCAAGATCCAAGTTTTGAGATTGATTCCAAATTCAAGTCTTTTTCTAAGTTTTAAATTTAATCTGGGTTTTCAAAACCCAGACCCATCTTCAAAAGTCCCATTGGGACTTTTAAAATCCAAATCCAAAGATAGATCTTAATCCCTACTTGGATCCAGAATCCAATTCTACTTTGGATCTCAGACTTCAGATCCAACTCCATTTTAGGATCCAGAATCCAATTTCACTTTAGATCTTAGGCTTCAGATCCAATTCCATTTTAGGATCCAGAATCTAATTCCACTTTTGGATCTCAGACTTCAGATCCAAAATCCATCTCAGGATCCAGAGCCCAACTCTATCTTGGATCTCAGATTTCAGATCCTAAATCCATTTTAAATATCCAAAACCCATTTTAGGATCCAGAATCCAATTCTACTTTGGATCTCAGACTTCAGATCTAAATCCATCTTAAGATCTAGACTTTGGATTTGAATTCCTGATTTTTCTATTTTCAATACCAAACTTTTAAATCCAATTCCATTTCCAATTCTAGATTTCAAATCCAAATTCCATTTTCATATCTCATATGAACTTCCTAAATCCATTTTCATTTTTAATATCATTTGGATTTCTCAAAGTCCATTCTGATTTAAAAAATGAAATTCAAATTTCATTTCAAATATTCATTTCCTTTCCTAAATCCAAGTTTAAAATCCAAATTCAAAGTCCATTTCTAACTTTGAAACTTCATTTCCTTTCATTTCAAGCTTTAAAATCACTCTTTCTCAAAAAATCAAGATTTATTTTTCTAACTCTGATTTACTTCAAAGACTTAGAACTTCTCTGATCTATCTCAAGTTCTAAGTTAGATTTTACCATTCAGAAACCAATTCTTCACTCCATTATCAAGTCCGTCTTAGAATACCTGGAAATTTTCAAAACATCTTTCAAAAGAGCATACATCCTTGCATTGCACAAGCATGATTCTTTGTGCATTTAGACTTAGGATAAATTCTTAGATAATTTCTTAGCAAAGCAAAAGGCATAAATTCGACCCTTGGTTCAATTACCCCTGGTAAAGGCGCCAGGAACGACCGAACCTCGTACCAACGAGCGAATCTCGTCTCTCCATTTTCCCGCAAATATTTCAAAATGGAGGCGAGTAATTTTCTAAATATTTTCAAATCAAGGTCAAGTGAGACCCCGCAAAAGAGTTCCTCTTCTCTCTTCTTTCATTTCTTTTCTTTTCTCTCTTCTTTTCCTGACTTTTATTTCTCTCCCTTCAAAAAGGAGGAAAATAGAGGTCAGAAAAGGAAAAGAGAAGGAAGAGAGAGAAATGCCAAGAGAGGAAAAATTTTGCGATGATCACAGTTTTGGTGATCGTGATGGGACCCATCTTCGTCCGGTTGAATCTATGCCTTTGCTTTGCTTTGATATTATCTAAGTCTTTATTCTATAAATGTCAGCTTCATTTTCATGCAAACCTTAGGAGTCTAGACTCTGTCCTAAGCTGACATCATTGCATATAGGATCTAAGTATGATTTGGTAGGACCATATTGAGGAGATTATTCCATGTTCACATTAGATTTAGGTTTGAAATACAACTCTCCTCAATTTTAGGGATTGAATGTAAACAATGTATGCAAGTGTATGCTTCTTTTCATTTAAATCTATCTCTTTAGGACTTGCATTAGAGCTTTCTGGTTTTATCTGCATGTTGATCATGTTTTTGAAAACATCCCTACCTATATTGTCCTGGTCTTCACGTTGCTGGGCTGTCTCACTGAACCATAGTTCGGGAGAGAGCCTCACAACTGGGCCACTTATTTGGGTTTGCGCCCCCCTACCACGTACCTAAGGGCCATAGTCCAAGGTATATCGGTAGGTGCTCAAGGATGTTGGGAAACCATTACCTTAGAACCGGAGAGATATTTTATGCCACGTACTTTGAGCTTTGGCTTGAGTATATCGACATACCTTGATTGGAATAAGATGATATAAATCTTAGAGTTAGGATTAAGGTCCTATCAACCATTTCAAATATTGCATTTAGAGTCAGCCTTAGGGAGCGCTGTTTGTGCGTCCTTGTTTGTATATCTGTGATTGTGTGATATTTTATATCTCTTATATTTTCCAAAAACCCTAGGTATATATTATTCAAATTTTCTTTTTTGTTTTAGAAATCCAAGTGTATTTTCCCCTCTCTTCTTCTAAATTTCTTCAAAATTCTTCTGATCCTGCCTGCAAGTTCTTCAAAACTTTAAATCTTTACCATTTATTTTCAAATTTTTTTTATTTCTCTTCTGATTTTATATTCTTGTTTATATTTTCATAAATAAAATCGCTTTTTTGTCAAGAGATATCCTTTTCAAAATAGTATTTTCTTTCATATTTTTAGTTGGTTACTCCCCCTCATAGAGTAAACAACGCAATTGTTACCAATTTGGTGGCGACTCAATCCCTAGTAATGGGATACAATTTTTAGAATACAAACTAAATCCTTCCTCTTGTCAAAACTTCTCCAAAAAAGTTTCTTTGGTCTAAAAAAAAACCTCCACTTTCCTCTACAGAGAGCGTTGATATTCGAACATGGTTTAGACAAGAGCGGGAAAAGAAACAGTTCCTCGATGCAGCGACAGTGAGGTGGAAGGGATGAGCTCTCCTAAATCAGTCAGGGGACAGGGTCAGAACATGAAAGATGACATCGATCCCGCTATGTATGATATGTTCCAAAAGATGATGGCAAGAATGATGTCGGAGCAAGCCGAGGTAAATCTGAAAGAGGCAGTTCCTAAAAGCAAATTGAGGAAGAAGCCTGTAAAAAAGCAAGTCAGAATCATCAGGAAGAAGGTACAGCCGGACACTACTTCTGAGGAATCAGAGTCAGTCGAGGAAGAGTCAAAAGAGGAAGAGCAGATTGTTTACCAACAGAATCCTCCGAGACAGTCCATAAAGATAGCTGCAGAAGAGCCCGAATCCGTCAACAAGCCCAAGTCTGGAACTCCAGCAGAGGACCTGATGAGCAAGCAGATGAAGGAGATGAATCAAGCGATCAAGGACATTCAAGCCAAGGGTAAGGACAAGCAGACTTACACTGGCAAAGATTTTTATGAATGATTAGATGGGGACGATAACCGGGAGAATCTTCTTCGTAAATTTCTCAAGTTTGACGGGACTGGCAACCCTAAAGCCCACTTAGCCACCTTTTATGCAGAATGTTGTCGCTTCAGAAAGGATATTAGGGCTTTATTCATTTGCTTTCCCCGCAGTCTAGAGGGTGTAGCAGCCAGGTGGTATGCTGACCACATCAATCCTATCGAACTACGAGAGTTCGATAAGGTAGTCAATTTGTTCATTGAGCGCTTCTTATTCAACACTGAAGCTTCACCTACGCTCAATCACCTTTACAACTTAAAGCAAAATGAGACTGAAAGAGCAAAAGAATTCATCCACAGGTGGAGAAGCACCTGCAACAAGATGAAAGTTCTCATTCCAGAGGAACATGCATTGCAAATAATCCTCAACAATTTCTCTCAGCCCCTGAGAAGCCTCATTGCCACTTTCCCGGCGAAATCCTTCATCAAATTGATTGAGCGAGCCGAATGGCTCGAGGCAGGAATAGAAAGCGGACTTTACGAGGGCATGCCTCTGACCAAAAATATCCAAGACCAGAAAAAGAAAGCGCAGTTCACTCATGCAGCTAATACCTCTGGCAATGATCATGACAGCAACAGAAGAAACAGAAATGACAGCAAGAATGGCCAGAACCACGGCGCAACTCAAAGGGAGAAGTCTTCCAAGCAGAACAACAAGCCGTCTCAGTCTAACTTTCCGCAAAAAGAAAAGATAAAGCGCGAAAGTTGGAGTAATGATCATGAGTTCATTTCTCTGAAGCAAACGCTCGAAGAAGCCCTTGAATTCATGCTGGCCAAAGGATTGGTTAAACTCCCAAAAGTTGCGGATCCTCCCACGGTCATGAGAAGGTTCACAAATCAGTTCTGCAAGTTCCATCGAGCAGTGGGGCGTGACACCGATCACTACTTCGTCTTCAAAAATATTGTTCAGGATTGCATCGACAAGAGTCTCTTTGTTGAAGACGAGCTAGCCGTCATGACCAAATCTCTCCCGGGCTACTCAAAAGACTGAAGATGCCAGAATTCTCCTACTTTTCTCCCCTTTTGCCAGTCACCTTGTAGGGGGGCAGTTAGCTCAGTCCTTTTGTGACCTTTTGGTCAAAGTACTTGTAAATATTTCAGTCCTTTGTTATCAGTTTTGCTCATCAATGGAATGTCAACTTTCCTTTATATCTCTGATATCACAATACTTCCTTCCTCTGCCACATAGGGGCATTTGTTTGTGAAAATCTATATTTCAAAAATCTCTTCATCGACTTCTATTAAAACCGCATTTTTCCTGTTCTTTTCAGAATGCGGGACCAATCCTGACATCATTCACGAGAGAAATGATATTACCTATGAGGGTTTTTAAAAATCATGAAATTTTGAAAGTCTTCATAAACAAAAAGTTCAAATATTCTTTTATCCAACTTTTGTCAAAGATCAACTCTCATGTTGATCATATTTTCAAAAATAGGTTTTGAACCATTGCATTGAAAGATCAACCCTCGTGTTGATCATATTTTCAAAAATAGGTTTTGAACCATTGCATTGAAAGATCAACCCTCGTGTTGATCATATTTTCTAAAAAAAAATCGATTTCGAACCATTGCATTAAAGAATCAACCCTCGTGTTGATCATATCTTTCAAAAATAGGCTTTTAAATCATTGTACTCAAAGACCAACCCTTGTGTTGGTCTTATCTTCCAAAATGGGTTTCAAATCATTGTATTCAAAGATCAACCCTTGTGTTGGTCTTATCTTCCAAAATGGGTTTCAAATCATTGTATTCAAAGATCAACCCTTGTGTTGGTCTTATCTTCCAAAATGGGTTTCAAATCATTATATTCAACGATCAACCCTTGTGTTGGTCTTATCTTCCAAAAAGGGTTTCAAATCATTATATTTAAAGATCAACCCTTGTGTTGATCTTATTTTCAGAAATCAGATCTATTGTTGATATTCTTTTTCAAAAAATTGGTTTTCAAACCATTGCCTTCAAAAATTGACCCTCATGATGATCTCTTGTGTTTGATTCTCTTTCAAAGATTCAGTCCTCGAATTGATCATTCTTCTCACAATTGATTTTTCTTTCCAAAAATGATTCCTCACTTATCTTTTTTGAACATCTTCCTTTCGAGATCCCATATGCAGGCAAGATCAGAAAACTCATTTTCTCAAAATCTTATTTCGTTACCTTTATCAGTTTCATTCATTATATTCATATTTTTATCAAGTTTACATCAATTTTATCAAGTTTTAGCAATTTTTCCTCAAATCTATTTTTATCAAATCTGTACCCTTTCACGTTAAGGGATAAACCTGATGCCTCTTTTCAATGAGGAATTCTTTTATTCTGCTTTCCCCCTCAGGTTAAGGGAAAAACCTGACCCTCGTTGTCCGAGGTGCTCCCATTCAGGATAAGGGATAATCCTGAAACCCCTCGTAGGAGCAATAACGCTACCTATGAGGATTCTTTTGTAAATACAAGTTTCATCAACCTTTATTGATTTTCTAAATTTATATCAATTTCTCTTCATTTACTATCCTTAAATTCTACTCTTTTTCCCATTCAGGATAAGGGAAAATCCTGAGACCCCTCGTAGGAGCAATAATGCTACCTACGAGAATTCTTTTGCAAATACAAGTATCCTCAATCCTTATTTTCTAAATCTATATCAATTTTTCTTCATTAATTTTCCTTAAATTCTATTCCTTTTCCCATTCAGGATAAGGGATAATCCTGAAACCCCTCACAGGAGCAACAGTGCTACCTGTGAGAATTTTTTTCCAAAATAAATTTTCAATAAATTTCTTTTCTTCTTCTCCATTCTTATAAATTTTATTCTTTTTCCCCTTTTAGGTTAAGGGATAAACCTGGATTATTTTTCTCTAGATTCTCATCAAATGTCTATTCTATTTTCCCTTCAGGATAAGGAGAAATCCTGAAAGCACCGACAATCATTCTTGCTCAATTCTCAAGTATCTTAGAATGTCGGTGTCCCTTTTTCTTCAAATCGCCGTTAGAAAACCCAATGCTCATACTGGGGCATTTTTGAAAAATCCAGTACTCATACAGGTAAGCCTAGCGCTCGTGCTAGTGTCTGGTTGACCGATCAGTTAGCCTCTCAGGTTCAGTCTTTGCACTAACCCTTCATAAAAAATCAAAGCTCTAAATCCAATTTTGACCTTCGGATTATTTAAATCTCAATTTCAAGCCTTCAGGTCACAATCTTTCCACAATTTTTCCTCAAATTCTGTCAATCTTTCATCGATTTCTATCCCTTCTCATCAACTCTCCTTTGAGATTCAAGTTTCGACTCGAACTTCCAACTCTTTCCTTGAGATTCGAGCCCTGAATTGAATTTTCCTACTTTCCTTCAAAGATTTGAATTTTATCTCGAATTTTCTTGCCTTCAATAAATGAACTTTCAAAGTTTTCCTTTGAGATTCGAGCCCTGACTCGAATTTTCCCTGCTTTCTTTCGAAAATTTGAGTTTTATCTCGAGTTTTTTTGCCTTCAATAAATGAATTTTCAAGTTTTCTCTTGAGATTCGAGCTCTGACTCGAATTTTTCTGCTTTCCTTCAAAGATTTGAATTTTATCTCGAATTTTCTTGCCTTTAATAAATGAACTTTCAAAGTTTTCCTTTGAGATTCGAGCCCTGACTCGAATTTTCCCTGCTTTCCTTCAAAAATTTGAGTTTTATCTCAAGTTTTCGTGCCTTCAATAAATGAATTTTCAAGTTTTCTCTTGAGATTCGAGCCCTGACTCGAATTTTTCTGCTTTCCTTCGAAAATTTGAGTTTTATCTCGAGTTTTCTTGCCTTCAATAAATGAACTTTCAAAGTTTTCCTTTGAGATTCGAGCCCTGACTCGAATTTTCCTGCTTTCCTTCGAAGATTTGAGTTTTTATCTCGAGTTTTCTTGCCTTCAATAAATGAATTTTCAAGTTTTCCTTTGAGATTTGAGCCCCGACTCGAACCTTCCAGTTTTCCTTTGAAGACTCGAGTTTTGACTCGAATTTTCGTGTTTTCCTTGTAAAACCTGAGTCCTGATTCGGTTGGTCTTTCAAAACCAACTTTTGAGTCAGGCTTACCTTCAAAATCCAATTTTATGCCAAGCTTGCCTTCAGAACTTTAAATTTATATTTACCTTCAGAATTCAGCCTCGTGTTGGATTTTTCTCCAGAATCCCACTGATATAGCAAAACTTGATGTTAAGCAAAGGTTTCGTCGTCAAGGATTTCATGAATATCTTGCCAAATTGCCATAAAATAGTTGTTGATCTCAAACTTTTATTACATAAAGAATTTTCTCAAATCTCCTTGGTATTCCTTCCAAAAGGGTGAAGCTCTTGTGAAGAAAGGCTCAAACTTCAAATTTTCTGTTGGTCAACCAAGAGGATGAAAAAAAAATCCTCGATATGACTGGCGAAGAAAAATTCAATGACGCTGAAAATCCATAAGTGAGCTTATATTGATCATAGCTATGGCACATTCTTAAAGATTATTCTTTGGCAGTAAGACAGTGGAAATATCCTGGGTAGAAAAAAAGAACCTACCCAATCCATGTCTCCTCAAGTCATCTAAGCTGCAAATCAAATATCCGCAAAAGGGATCTCTCAATTGTCGTCAAGATGAAGACGAATTATGCGAGCTAGATCTCCGAGGCCAAAGAAGATTTGGATCATCTCCAAGATGAAGGAGTTTGTAAAGGATCCTTCCAGGGAAAGTTCAGATCACCGTCGAGATGAAGGCGAGTGTGGTGAACCTACCGACAAACCCTAAAAGATATTTGATTTTTGCTATCATCTAAAGACCTTTTTAGAGTCGATGTCATCAATATAACACTTGAGATAAATGAAGGATCAGAACATCTCCAAGATGAAGGAGTTTGTGACGTACCCTTCCCTGAAAAGAGAGAAAAGTCAGGACATCTCCAAAATGAAGGATGATGTAAAAGCCCAAGAAAGCTCCATGACTTAAAAGAGCGCAAAAAGATCATGGGAAATGCCCAGGATATCAAACTGCCCAAAACTGTCAGGAATCATCTTTATTTATGTGAAATTCTTCTATCAATATCTTTTCATTTAAATGCTTTTATGAAGCTAAGAATGTTTCCTCTCTTTTCATATCAAGGAAATTGATAGCTTCCTTGAAGAAAATCAACAACAATAATTTGACTTTGATTTTGGACTCTATAGAGTTAACCCAGTTGGGGGTAATACTTTAGGTAGAAGAGGGAACATCTTTTGAAAGTGCTTACCTTCAATTACCTTGAAACAACTATAAATTTTATCATTTTGGCAAGATTTTCCAGCTTTCCTGATAAGAAATAATAACTTGACATCCGTTTTGATACATTTTGGTGTTGCCT